>NC_079199.1:6034425-6201925 GCF_029499605.1 Hyla sarda
CCCCCCTTTAACACACCAGCCATCCGAAGCGTCCCCCCCTCAAAACACCAGCCATCCGCAGCATCCCTCCGCAACACATCAGCCATCCGCAGCATCCCCTGCAACACACCAGCCATCCGCAGCATCCCTCCGCAACACACCAGCCATCCGCAGCCTCCCCCAGCAACACACCAGCCATCCGCAGCCTCCCCCACAACACACCAGCCATCCGCAGCATCCCCCCGCAACACACCAGCCATCCGCAGCATCCCCCCGCAACACACCAGCCATCCGCAGCATCCCCCCGCAACACACCAGCCATCCGCAGCATCCCCCCGCAACACACCAGCCATCCGCAGCATCCCCCAGCAACACACCAGCCATCCGCAGCATCCCCCCGCAACACACCAGCCATCCGCAGCATCCCCCCGCAACACACCAGCCATCCACAGCGTTTCCCCAAAACAGAGCCAGCTGCTACATAACAAAGCTGGCCACAGAGGCCCCCATAACAGAGCCAGCCGCAGCGGGCCCCCATAACAGAGCCAGCCACAGAGGCCCCCCATAACAGAGCCAGCCGCAGCGACCCCCCATAACAAAGCCAACCACAGAGGCCCCCATAACAGAACCATCCATGGTGTGTATTCCAAGAGCAGCTGCTCGATCTGAATCGTGCGGAGCTAAGGCAGTCCAGTCCAGTCCGGCTGTATACAAGGACTGACAGAACCAGCTCCAGTTGTCACCACATATCATGGCCGCCTGTATGTCCACAAACAACAGCTTCCTTACTGACCTGGTTCCATCTCTTCAGAAGTCGCCCGGATGGAGGAACTACAGTCCCTGATATTTAGTGTAAACAGAAGACATGTCTGACACCTCCATAACCCATTGGTCTATAGAGCAGACACCACTGGATCTAAGAGAATCGGAGACCACCGAGACCTGAAAACATCCGGCCCAGATCCAATCACCGACCTCCGACGTCACCGCGTATCACACGCCTGGGGCTGAGCCGCCATACCGGGAGATTGCTATTTATACCACAGGTTCCGCAGAGTGGCCCCTAACAATACCAGCAAGGGCCCCAAATATCCTCAGTGCCACCTCCAGCACCTCTGCACAGCCGACCAGTGCCCATCATCCAGTCACTGACCGCTCACACGTAACGTCCTTATCCTGCAACATACCAGAGAGAAGCGGCGCCTACAGAATGATGTCACAGAGCACAGATTATAATATGATGAACTCCACTGGTGCGTATTACATTACACCCACAATGAATTCCTGTGCCCAGCGATGGCGCGAGGAAACCGCACCGAAATCTGATCCCAACCTGGACCAGGGACAATATCTCTTACCGGATTAGTCTGAATCATCACAATAGGGATAAATAGTGAAGATGACTCAAAGCAGATCCGAGGCCCGAGGAGAGAGCACCCCGCTACAGGAGGAGGAGGAGGCCCGAGGAGAGAGCACCCCGCTACAGGAGGAGGAGAGAGCACCCCGCTACAGGAGGAGGAGAGAGCACCCCGCTACAGGAGGAGGAGAGAGCACCCCGCTACAGGAGGAGGAGGAGGCAGCACCCAGCTACAGGAGGAGGAGGCCCGAGGAGAGAGCACCCAGCTGCAGGAGGAGGAGGAGGCCCGAGGAGAGAGCACCCAGCTGCAGGAGGAGGACCGAGGAGAGAGCACCCAGCTGCAGGAGGAGGCCAGAGGAGACAGCACCCCGCTACAGGAGGAGGAGGAGGCCCAAGAAGAGAGCCCCCTCGCTACAGGAGGAAGACGAGGCCCGAGGAGAGAGCACCCCGCTACAGGACGAGGCCCGAGGAGAGAGCACCCCGCTACAGGACGAGGCCCGAGGAGGAGAGAGCACCCCGCTACAGGACGAGGCCCGGGGAGGAGAGAGCACCCCGCTACAGGACGAGGCCCGGGGAGGAGACAGCACCCCGCTACAGGAGGAGGAGGAGGCCCAAGGAGAGAGCCCCCTCGCTACAGGAGGAAGACGAGGCCCGAGGAGAGAGCACCCCGCTACAGGACGAGGCCCGAGGAGAGAGCACCCCGCTACAGGACGAGGCCCGAGGAGGAGAGAGCACCCCGCTACAGGACGAGGCCCGGGGAGGAGAGAGCACCCCGCTACAGGACGAGGCCCGGGGAGGAGAGAGCACCCCGCTACAGGACGAGGCCCGGGGAGGAGAGAGCACCCCGCTACAGGACGAGGCCCGGGGAGGAGAGAGCACCCCGCTACAGGACGAGGCCCGGGGAGGAGAGAGCACCCCGCTAAAGGAGGAGGCCCGAGGAGAGAGCACCCCGCTACAGGAGGAGGAGGAGGCCCGAGGAGAGAGCACCCCGCTACAGGAGGAGGAGGAGGCCCGAGGAGAGAGCACCCCGTTACAGGAGGAGGAGGAGGCCCGAGGAGAGAGCACCCCGCTACAGGAGGAGGAGGAGGCCCGAGGAGAGAGCACCCCGCTACAGGAGGAGGAGGAGGCCCGAGGAGAGAGCACCCCGCTACAGGAGGAGGAGGAGGCCCGAGGAGAGAGCACCCCGCTACAGGAGGAGGAGAGAGCACCCCGCTACAGGAGGAGGAGAGAGCACCCCGCTACAGGAGGAGGAGGAGGCAGCACCCAGCTACAGGAGGAGGAGGCCCGAGGAGAGAGCACCCAGCTGCAGGAGGAGGAGGAGGCCCGAGGAGAGAGCACCCAGCTGCAGGAGGAGGAGGAGGCCCGAGGAGAGAGCACCCCGCTACAGGAGGAGGACCGAGGAGAGAGCACCCAGCTGCAGGAGGAGGCCAGAGGAGACAGCACCCCGCTACAGGAGGAGGAGGAGGCCCGAGGAGAGAGCCCCCTCGCTACAGGAGGAAGACGAGGCCCGAGGAGAGAGCACCCCGCTACAGGACGAGGCCCGAGGAGGAGAGAGCACCCCGCTACAGGACGAGGCCCGGGGAGGAGAGAGCACCCCGCTACAGGACGAGGCCCGGGGAGGAGACAGCACCCCGCTACAGGAGGAGGAGGAGGCCCAAGGAGAGAGCCCCCTCGCTACAGGAGGAAGACGAGGCCCGAGGAGAGAGCACCCCGCTACAGGACGAGGCCCGAGGAGAGAGCACCCCGCTACAGGACGAGGCCCGAGGAGGAGAGAGCACCCCGCTACAGGACGAGGCCCGGGGAGGAGAGAGCACCCCGCTACAGGACGAGGCCCGGGGAGGAGAGAGCACCCCGCTACAGGACGAGGCCCGGGGAGGAGAGAGCACCCCGCTACAGGACGAGGCCCGGGGAGGAGAGAGCACCCCGCTACAGGACGAGGCCCGGGGAGGAGAGAGCACCCCGCTACAGGACGAGGCCCGGGGAGGAGAGAGCACCCCGCTACAGGACGAGGCCCGGGGAGGAGAGAGCACCCCGCTACAGGACGAGGCCCGGGGAGGAGAGAGCACCCCGCTACAGGACGAGGCCCGGGGAGGAGAGAGCACCCCGCTACAGGACGAGGCCCGGGGAGGAGAGAGCACCCCGCTACAGGACGAGGCCCGGGGAGGAGAGAGCACCCCGCTACAGGACGAGGCCCGGGGAGGAGAGAGCACCCCGCTACAGGACGAGGCCCGGGGAGGAGAGAGCACCCCGCTACAGGACGAGGCCCGGGGAGGAGAGAGCACCCCGCTAAAGGAGGAGGCCCGAGGAGAGAGCACCCCGCTACAGGAGGAGGAGGAGGCCCGAGGAGAGAGCACCCCGCTACAGGAGGAGGAGGAGGCCCGAGGAGAGAGCACCCCGTTACAGGAGGAGGAGGAGGCCCGAGGAGAGAGCACCCCGCTACAGGAGGAGGAGGAGGCCCGAGGAGAGAGCACCCCGCTACAGGAGGAGGAGGAGGCCCGAGGAGAGAGCACCCCGCTACAGGAGGAGGAGGAGGCCCGAGGAGAGAGCACCCCGCTACAGGAGGAGGAGGAGGCCCGAGGAGAGAGCACCCCGCTACAGGAGGAGGAGGAGGCCCGAGGAGAGAGCCCCCCGCTACAGGAGGAGGAGGAGGCCCGAGGAGAGAGCCCCCCGCTACAGGAGGAGGAGGAGGCCCGAGGAGAGAGCCCCCCGCTACAGGAGGAGGAGGAGGCCAGAGGAGAGAGCCCACTCGCTACAGGAGGAAGACGAGGCCCGAGGAGAGAGCACCCCGCTACAGGACGAGGCCCGAGGAGGAGAGAGCACCCCGCTACAGGACGAGGCCCGAGGAGGAGAGAGCACCCCGCTACAGGACGAGGCCCGAGGAGGAGAGAGCACCCCGCTACAGGACGAGGCCCGAGGAGGAGAGAGCACCCCGCTACAGGACGAGGCCCGAGGAGGAGAGAGCACCCCGCTACAGGACGAGGCCCGAGGAGGAGAGAGCACCCCGCTACAGGAGGAGGCCCGAGGAGGAGAGAGCACCCCGCTACAGGAGGAGGCCCGAGGAGAGAGCACCCCGCTACAGGAGGAGGAGGAGGCCCGAGGAGAGAGCACCCCGCTACAGGAGGAGGAGGAGGCCCGAGGAGAGAGCACCCCGCTATAGGAGGAGGCCCGAGGAGAGAGCACCCCGCTATAGGAGGAGGCCCGAGGAGAGAGCACCCCGCTACAGGAGGAGGAGGAGGCCCGAGGAGAGAGCACCCCGCTACAGGAGGAGGCCAGAGGAGAGAGCACCCCGCTATAGGAGGAGGCCCGAGGAGAGAGCACCCCGCTACAGGAGGAGGAGGAGGCTCGAGGAGAAAGCACCCCGCTACAGGAGGAGGAGGAGGCCCGAGGAGAGAGCACCCCGCTACAGGAGGAGGCCCAAGGAGAAAGCACCCAACTACAGGAGGAGGAGGCCCGAGGAGAGAGCACCCAACTACAGGAGGAGGCCAGAGGAGAGAGCACCCCGCTACAGGAGGAGGAGGAGGCCCGAGGAGAAAGCACCCTGCTACAGGAGGAGGCCCGAGGAGAAAGCACCCCGCTACAGGAGGAGGCCCAAGGAGAAAGCACCCAACTACAGGAGGAGGCCCGAGGAGAGTGCACCCAACTACAGGAGGAGGATGAGGCCCAAGGAGAGAGCACCCAACTACAGGAGGAGGAGGAGGTCCGAGGAGAGAGCACCCAACTACAGGAGGAGGCCCGAGGAGAGAGCACCCAACTACAGGAGGAGGCCAGAGGAGAGAGCACCCCGCTACAGGAGGAGGAGGAGGCCCGAGGAGAAAGCACCCTGCTACAGGAGGAGGCCCGAGGAGAAAGCACCCCGCTACAGGAGGAGGCCCAAGGAGAAAGCACCCAACTACAGGAGGAGGCCCGAGGAGAGTGCACCCAACTACAGGAGGAGGATGAGGCCCAAGGAGAGAGCACCCAACTACAGGAGGAGGAGGAGGTCCGAGGAGAGAGCACCCAACTACAGGAGGAGGCCCGAGGAGAGAGCACCCAACTACAGGAGGAGGCCAGAGGAGAGAGCACCCCGCTACAGGAGGAGGAGGAGGCCCGAGGAGAAAGCACCCTGCTACAGGAGGAGGCCCGAGGAGAAAGCACCCCGCTACAGGAGGAGGTCCAAGGAGAAAGCACCCAACTACAGGAGGAGGCCCGAGGAGAGTGCACCCAACTACAGGAGGAGGATGAGGCCCAAGGAGAGAGCACCCAACTACAGGAGGAGGAGGAGGTCCGAGGAGAGAGCACCCAACTACAGGAGGAGGAGGCCCGAGGAGAGAGCACCCAACTACAGGAGGAGGAGGCCCGAGGAGAGAGCATCCAACTACAGGAGGAGGAGGCCCGAGGAGAGAGCATCCAACTACAGGAGGAGGAGGCCCGAGGAGAGAGCACCCAACTACAGGAGGAGGAGTAGGCCCGAGGAGAGAGCACCCAACTACAGGAGGAGGAGTAGGCCCGAGGAGAGAGCACCCAACTACAGGAGGAGGAGTAGGCCCGAGGAGAGAGCACCCAACTACAGGAGGAGGAGTAGGCCCGAGGAGAGAGCACCCAACTACAGGAGGAGGAGTAGGCCCGAGGAGAGAGCACCCAGCTGCAGGAGGAGGCCTGAGGGGAGAGCACCCCGCTATAGGAGGAGGAGGCCTGAGGACAAGTAATTTTGCAACAGCTGGAGGCCCCCTGATTTGGAAACACCACTGGCAAACAGCTTGTTCAGCAAACAGATATTCCTCCTGATCACCCAATGTACATGCACCCTCAGCTTAGGTGAGTGTGCATGTGTTTTCACTGCAGTGATGTACCTCCAGGGACAACAAAACGATCAGGAAGTCAAATGACTGGGGGGTCATCAATCCGGACAACGCACCACCCCTCATTAGTTGTAGTAAAGCAGTGTCCAGTGTGAACAGGCTTAAAACAATGGGGGGGTGTCAGCATTTAGGATGATTACATTGGGGGGTCATCACTTAGGAAATCCCCCATTAGTCATAGCAGAGGGGTCTCTAGTGCAAACAGAGTCTAAATACATTGGGGGTCATCAATCAGGATGACACCCACCCCCCCCCCCCCCCCCCTATTAGTCAGAGCAGCGTCCAGTGCAGATAACAGGGAAGAAGTACATAGGAATCTACTCAGCATCGCCCCCTGGTGCTCCCCACATAAAGGGACAACCCCTAAAAGAAGCAGCAGATCTAAGGGGGTCCTGCAGCAAGAAAAGTGAGGACTCTGCACCCACCTGCACAGCTCCGCGAAGGCCTGGAAGTTCAGCTTCTTGATCTTCTTCTCGCTCATCCAGTAGCCCACCCGCTTGCCCTTCAGGAAAGTCTGCATTTTTGGCACCTGTCACGGCAGGGACCCCCGAGGGATCAGTCTGGGCCCAAGACACAATAAGGGAGGCCTCCGGTGATAGGGACTGCTGCGATCGTCACCTGAGGAGACAAAAGTGTAAAAGAATGGTCAGAAGAGCTGGGGAGGTGCTGCGTACACAGAACGGGGCGGAAATAACTGGAAATACCCATCACTGTACAAACCCTGTGCAACGCATGAGAGGAAACGCTGGGACTTGTAGTCCTGGGTCAGGCAAGTAACAAGACTATGGACTGAGCAGTAAACTCCTTACACATCAGGCTTTAAAGGGGTACTCCGGTGGAAAACTTTTTTTTTTATCAACTGGTGCCAGAAAGATAAACAGATTTGTAAATTACTTCTATTAAATCTTAATCCTTCCAGTACTTATTAGCTGCTGAATACTACTGAGAAAATTATTTTCTTTTTGGAACACAGAGCTCTCTGCTGACATCATGAGCACAGTGCTCTCTGCTGACATCTCTGTCCGGTGTAAGAACTGTCCAGAGTAGGAGAAAATCCCCATTGCAAACATATGCTGCTCTGGACAGTTCCCAAAATGGACAGAGATGTCAGCAGAGAGCACTGTGGTCATGATGTCAGCAGAGAGCTCTGTGTTCCAAAAAGAAAAGAATTTCCTCTGTAGTATTCAGCAGCTAATAAGTACTGGAAGGATTAAGATTTTTTTAATTGATGTAATTTACAAATCTGTTTAACCAGATGGCACCAGTTAATAAAAAAAAAAAAAGTTTTCCACCGGAGTACCCCTTTAAGGAGAAATAACTGAAGTGGTGGCCCCTGGTCTGGAGAATACATCTAATATCTCTGCTGTCTGTCAGAGAAGGGAAAGATTTCTTGTTTAGAGCAGCAAAAATCAACCTGTGGCTTTTCAGCTTTTATTACACTACAACTCCCAGCAAATCTGCCTTGACCTAGTACAGTGTTTCCCAACCAAGGTGCCTGCAGCTGTTGCAAAACTACAACTCCCAGCATGCCCTGAACAAACAAATAGTGTGCCTCCAGCTGTTTCAAAACTACAACTCCCAGCATGCCCGGACCAACCAGTGTGTCTCCAGCTGTTGCTAGACTACAACTCCGAGCATGCCCGGACAGCCAAAGGCTGTCCGGGCATGCTAGGAGTTGTAGTCTAGCAACAGCTGGACACACACTGGTTGGTCCGGGCATGCTGGGAGTTGTAGTTTAGCAACAGCTGGAGACACACTGGTTGGGAAACACAGACCTAGTACTACTTGCATACAGCTGATGAGTTTGTTACAATGTATCAGTGTATTATATCTTCTCTAGTTTGTTATAATGTATAGTATAGTGAAGTATGTATTATGTGGGTTTGTTACAATGTATCAGTGTAGTATATCTTGTCTTAGTTATACATTCACACAGCTGATGAGTTTGTTACAATGTTTCAGTGTAGTATATCTTGTCTAGTCTGTTATAATGTATAGTATAGTGAAGTATGTATTATGTGGGTTTGTTACAATGTATCAGTGTAGTATATCTTGTCTTAGTTATACATTCACACAGCTGATGAGTTTGTTACAATGTATCAGTGTAGTATATCTTGTCTTAGTTATACAGTCACACAGCTGATAAGTTTGTTACAATGTATCAGTGTAGTATATCTTGTTTTAGCTATACAGTCACACAGCTGATGTGTTTGTTACAATGTATCAGTGTATTATATCTTCTCTAGTTTGTTGTTATAATGTATAGTATAGTGATGTATGTATTATGTGGGTTTGTTACAATGTATCAGTGTAGTATCTCTTGTCTAGTTTGTTGTTATAATGTATAGTATAGTGATGTATGTATTATGTGGGTTTGTTACAATGTATCAGTATATCATCCCTGAGCTCCACTGTATTTCCTGTCCTCCATCCTGGGACTCGCACTCACCCACATGGACCCCAACAAGGCATTTCACTTCTGAATGTGAACAAGTGAACAATGTGTTACTATTCACTGACAGCAAGCAGAGATCTTGAGAACAGTAATTAATAGAGACAATGTATAATTAAAAGAAATGCAGAATCTTTCATGACACAAGTTACATAAGATTTATTCTGCAGGGTATCTGTGGGGTTCTATACAGTTTATATGCCCACAGGATAAGCCAGACCCTACCAAGGAGCGCCAGCGCCTGTGCCCGGGGAACAAAAGACCTGACAGAGGGGTGACCGGAGGGAGGAGGGATGGCAGTGACAGGAGGTGCAGCAGGAGGGGGGGCGGTTGACAGTAGTGACAGGAGGTGCAGTAGGAGGGGGGGTGACAGTAGTGACAGGAGGTACAGCAGGAGGGGGGGTGACAGTAGTGACAGGAGGTGCACCAGGAGGGGGGTGACAGTGACAAGAGGTGCAGCAGGAGGGGGGGTGACAGTAGTGACAGGAGGTGCAGCAGGAGGGGGGGTGACAGTAGTGACAGGAGGTGCAGCAGGAGGGGGGGTGACAGTGACAAGAGGTGCAGCAGGAGGGGGGGTGACAGTAGTGACAGGAGGTGCAGCAGGAGGGGGGGGGTTGACAGTAGTGACAGGAGGTGCAGCAGGAGGGGGGGGTGACAGTAGTGACAGGAGGTGCAGTAGGAGGGGGGGTGACAGTAGTGACAGGAGGGGGGGTAGGAGGGGGGTGACAGTGACAGGAGGTGCAGTAGGAGGGGGGTGACAGTAGTGACAGGAGGTGCAGTAGGAGGGGGGTGACAGTAGTGACAGGAGGTGCAGTAGGAGGGGGTGACAGTGACAGGAGGGGGGGTGACAGTAGTGACAGGAGGGGGGGTAGGAGGGGGGGTAACAGTAGTGACAGGAGGTGCAGTAGGAGGGGGGGTGACAGTAGTGACAGGAGGTGCAGTAGGAGGGAGTCAGTAGTGACAGTAAGGAGGGAGACAGCAGTGACAGCAAGTAGGGAAAGGGGCAGCAGTGACAGGAGGTTCAACAGGAGGGGAGGGGGGTTGACAGTAGCGACAGGAGGTGCAGCAGGAGGGGGTGACAGTAGTGACAGGAGGTGCAGCAGGAGGGGTGGACAGCAGTGACAGGAAGAGCAGCAAGAGGGATGACAGGCGGTGCAGCAGGAAGGAGGGGGCAACAATGACAGGAGGTGTAGCAGAGGCCCAGGGCTGGCAGTAGTGACATGTGGCAGGGGCAGATTGTAGGCTCAGGGCAGAGAACAGGGGCAAAACTGTAGTTACACTATGTACATTACAGGGCAGAAGCAGGGACAGGGGGCAGAAGCAGGGACAGGGGGCAGAAGCAGGGACAGGGGGCAGAAGCAGGGACAGGGGGCAGAAGCAGGGACAGGGGGCAGAAGCAGGGACAGGGGGCAGAAGCAGGGACAGGGGGCAGAAGCAGGGACAGGGGGCAGAAGCAGGGACAGGGGGCAGAAGCAGGGACAGGCTGTAGGGGCAGATTGTAGGCTCAGGCTGTAGTTACACAGGGCAGAGAACAGGGGCAAAAGTGTAGTTACACTGTGTACATTACCGGGCAGGAGCAGGGACAGGGAGCAGGCTGTAGGGGCAGGAGCAGGGACAGGGAGCAGGCTGTAGGGGCAGGAGCAGGCTGTAGGGGCAGGAGAAGGCTGTAGGGGCAGGAGCAGGAGAAGGTTGTAGGGGCAGGGAGCAGGCTGTAGGGGCAGGGAGCAGGCTGTAGGGGCAGGGAGCAGGCTGCAGGGGCAGGGAGCAGGCTGCAGGGGCAGGGAGCAGGAGAAGGCTGTAGGGGCAGGAGCAGGAGAAGGCTGTAGGGGCAGGAGCAGGAGAAGGCTGTAGGGGCAGGAGCAGGAGAAGGCTGTAGGGGCAGGAGCAGGAGAAGGTTGTAGGGGCAGGGAGCAGGCTGTAGGGGCAGGGAGCAGGCTGTAGGGGCAGGGAGCAGGCTGTAGGGGCAGGGAGCAGGCTGCAGGGGCAGGGAGCAGGCTGCAGGGGCAGGGAGCAGGCTGCAGGGGCAGGGAGCAGGCTGTAGGGGCAGGGAGCAGGCTGTAGGGGCAGGGAGCAGGCTGTAGGGGCAGGAGCAGGAGAAGGCTGTAGGGGCAGGAGCAGGAGAAGGCTGTAGGGGCAGGAGCAGGAGAAGGCTGTAGGGGCAGGAGCAGGAGAAGGCTGTAGGGGCAGGAGCAGGAGAAGGCTGTAGGGGCAGGAGCAGGAGAAGGCTGTAGGGGCAGGAGCAGGAGAAGGCTGTAGGGGCAGGAGCAGGAGAAGGCTGTAGGGGCAGGAGCAGGAGAAGGCTGTAGGGGCAGGAGCAGGAGAAGGCTGTAGGGGCAGGAGCAGGAGAAGGCTGTAGGGGCAGGAGCAGGAGAAGGCTGTAGGGGCAGGAGCAGGAGAAGGCTGTAGGGGCAGGAGCAGGAGAAGGCTGTAGGGGCAGGAGCAGGAGAAGGCTGTAGGGGCAGGAGAAGGCTGTAGGGGCAGGAGAAGGCTGTAGGGGCAGGAGCAGGAGAAGGCTGTAGGGGCAGGAGCAGGAGAAGGCTGTAGGGGCAGGAGCAGGAGAAGGCTGTAGGGGCAGGAGCAGGAGAAGGCTGTAGGGGCAGGAGAAGGCTGTAGGGGCAGGAGAAGGCTGTAGGGGCAGGAGCAGGAGAAGGCTGTAGGGGCAGGAGCAGGAGCAGGCTGTAGGGGCAGGAGCAGGAGCAGGGACAGGGAGCAGGAGCAGGAGCAGGCTGTAGGGGCAGGAGCAGGGACAGGGACAGGGAGCAGGCTGTAGGGGCAGGAGCAGGGACAGGTGGCCCGGCCGGGTGTACCCTCCCCAGCACTCACCTGGTCGGTGGCGGCAGTAGTGTGGGTGCAGGGCTCTCCTCCTGACGGTCTCCCCGCTCCTCCTGTCGGTCTCCCCGCTCCTCCTGACGGTCTCCCCGCTCCTCCTGACGGTCTCCCCGCTCCTCCTGTCGGTCTCCCCGCTCCTCCTGTCGGTCTCCCCGCTCCTCCTGTCGGTCTCCCCGCTCCCGATGACGGCTTCTTCCCTCCCCCTGGCTCAGATCTCCATTTGCAGCTCCGGGTCCCTCCCTGGTCTCGGCTTCTCCCGCAGGTTGGCCGGGCACACAGCACTGAGGCCGGGACACTCCCTCCGTTATCCCTCCGGCCTCGTGCAGTCACCGGGGACGGGCGGCCGGGAAGTTGGAGGCTGCGGAGGAAGAGGCGGCAGCGGCGGCGGCTCCAGAGCCTCTGAATGAGAGGAAGTGCGGGAGGAGCTACCGCCGGCCACCGCCAGGGGCAGCACCGAGCAGCGTCACCCCGCGCGGCCACAGGCAAACTTACTGCTGGGATACATCACCTGCCCCGCGTATCTAATCCCACCGAGGGATAGCACACCATAGGCTTAGATACATCACCAGCCCCGCGTATCTAATCCCACCGAGGGATAGCACACCATAGGCTTAGATACATCACCTGCCCCCGTATCTAATCCCACCTAGGGATAGCACACTATAGGCTTAGATACATCACCAGCCCTGCGCATCTAATCCCACCGAGGGATAGCACACCATAGGCTTAGATACATCACCTGCCCCCGTATCTAATCCCACCGAGGGATAGCACACCATAGGCTTAGATACATCACCAGCCCCGCGTATCTAATCCTACCGAGGGATAGCACACCATAGGCTTAGATACATCACCTGCCCCGCGTGTCTAATCCCACCGAGGGATAGCACACCATAGGCTTAGATACATCACCAGCCCCGCGTACCTATTCCCACCGAGGGATAGCACACCATAGGCTTAGATACATCACCAGCCCCGCTACGTCAGATAGTAGTGCACATAATTGGCTTAGATACAGCGACTCAAACAGTATGAAACCCTATTGATCAAGACTGAGCTACATCAGATAGTATCACACCTTAGACTCAGATACAGCAGTTCAACAGAGAATAGTGCACCTAATAGAGTGACAGGTGGAGTATACATGGATCCCCCCAGTACACCTTGATGCCCCCCAGTACACCCAGACCTCCGCCCAGTACACCTTGATGCCCCCAGTACACCCAGACCTCCGCCCAGTACACCTTGATGCCCCCAGTACACCCAGACTCCCCCCAGTACACCTTGATGCCCTCCAGTACACCCAGACCTCCACCCAGTACACCTTGATGCCCTCCAGTACACCCAGACCTTCGCCCAGTGCACCTTGATGCCCCCCAGTACACCCAGACCTTCGCCCAGTACACCTTGATGCCCCCAGTACACCCAGACTCCCCCCAGTACACCTTGATGCCCCCCAGTACACCCAGACCTCCGCCCAGTGCGCCTTGATGCCCTCCAGTACACCCAGACCTCCGCCCAGTACACCTTGATGCCCCCAGTACACCCAGACCTCCGCCCAGTACACCTTGATGCCCCCAGTACACCCAGACTCCCCCCAGTACACCTTGATGCCCCCCAGTACACCCAGACCTCCGCCCAGTGCGCCTTGATGCCCTCCAGTACACCCAGACCTCCGCCCAGTGCGCCTTGATGCCCTCCAGTACACCCAGACCTTCGCCCAGTGCACCTTGATGCCCCCCAGTACACCCAGACCTTCGCCCAGTACACCTTGATGCCCCCCAGTACACCCAGACCTTCGCCCAGTACACCTTGATGCCCCCCAGTACACCCGGACCTCCGCCCAGTACACCTTGATGCCCCCCCAGTACACCCGGACCTCCGCCCAGTACACCTTGATGCCCCTCAGTACACCCGGACCTCCGCCCAGTATACCCTGATGCCCCCCAGTACACCCGGACCTCCGCCCAGTATACCCTGATGCCCCCCAGTACACCCTGACCTCCGCCCAGTACACCTTGATGCACCCCAGTACACCCTGACCTCCGCCCAGTACACCTTGATTCCGCCCAGTGCACCTTGATGCCCCCCAGTACACCCAGACCTCTGCCCAGTGCACCTTGATGCCCCCCAGTACACCCGGACCTCCGCCCAGTATACCTTGATGCCCCCCCAGTACACCCTGACCTCCGCCCAGTACACATTGATGCCCCCCAGTACACCCGGACCTCCGCCCAGTACACCTTGATGCCCCCCAGTACACCCGGACCTCCGCCCAGTATACCTTGATGCCCCCCAGTACACCCTGATCTCCGCCCAGTACACCTTGATGCCCCCCAGTACACCCGGACCTCCGCCCAGTACACCTTGATTCCGCCCAGTGCACCTTGATGCCCCCCAGTACACCCAGACCTCTGCCCAGTGCACCTTGATGCCCCCCAGTACACCCTGACCTCCGCCCAGTTCACTGCCATCAGGTAACATCGTTTCCTCCTTGGTCATGATGGTTTCCAGTGTTCTTGGCAGTTATTAACCCTTATCAGACATTATATATATATATATATATATACAGGGAAATTACAATAACATATATATATATATACAGGGAAATTACATTAATAATAATAATATATATATACAGGGAAATTACAATAATAATAATATATATATACAGGGAAATTACAATAATAATAATATATATATATATACAGGGAAATCACAATAATATATATATATATATATATATATATACAGGGAAATTACATTAATAATAATAATAATATATATATATACAGGGAAATTACATTAATAATAATAATAATATATATATACAGGGAAATTACAATAATAATAATAATATATATATATACAGGGAAATTACAATAATAATAATAATAATAATATATATATATACAGGGAAATTACAATAATAATAATAATATATATATATACAGGGAAATCACAATAATATATATATACATACAGGGAAATTACAATAATATATATATACATACAGGGAAATTACAATTATAAACCTCAGGTTGTCTCCATGATCATCGATTTGACTGTGAATCATTTTCACAAGCAGCCAGAGGATGACTACTCCCAATCTCCACACTCCTGGGGATGGTAGTCACCCGCTGGTCTCAGTCTTATCTCCCCCCACCTCAGTCTTGTCTCCCCCCCACATCAGTCTTGTCTCCCCCCCCACCTCAGTCTTGTCTCCCCCCCACATCAGTCTTGTCTCCCCCCACATCAGTCTTGTCTCCCCCCCACCTCAGTCTTGTCTCCCCCCCACATCAGTCTTGTCTCCCCCCCCCCCACATCAGTCTTCTCTCCCCCCCACCTCAGTCTTGTCTCCCCCCCACCTCAGTCTTGTCTCCCCCCCACCTCAGTCTTGTCTCCCCCCCCACCTCAGTCTTGTCTCCCCCCCACCTCAGTCTTGTCTCCCCCCCACCTCAGTCTTCTCTCCCCCCCCACCTCAGTCTTCTCTCCCCCCCCACCTCAGTCTTCTCTCCCCCCCACCTCAGTCTTCTCTCCCCCCCCACCTCAGTCTTCTCTCCCCCCCCACCTCAGTCTTGTCTCCCCCCCCACCTCAGTCTTGTCTCCCCCCCCCCCACCTCAGTCTTCTCTCCCCCCCCACCTCAGTCTTCTCTCCCCCCCCACCTCAGTCTTCTCTCCCCCCCCACCTCAGTCTTCTCTCCCCCCCCACCTCAGTCTTGTCTCCCCCCCACCTCAGTCTTGTCTCCCCCCCCCCCACCTCAGTCTTCTCTCCCCCCCCACCTCAGTCTTCTCTCCCCCCCACCTCAGTCTTCTCTCCCCCCCACCTCAGTCTTCTCTCCCCCCCACCTCAGTCTTCTCTCCCCCCCACCTCAGTCTTCTCTCCCCCCCCACCTCAGTCTTGTCTCCCCCCCACCTCAGTCTTCTCTCCCCCCCCACCTCAGTCTTGTCTCCCCCCCACCTCAGTCTTCTCTCCCCCCCCCCACCTCAGTCTTGTCTCCCCCCCACCTCAGTCTTCTCTCCCCCCCCCACCTCAGTCTTGTCTCCCCCCCACCTCAGTCTTCTCTCCCCCCCGCCTCAGTCTTGTCCCCCCCCCCCCCCCCACCTCAGTCTTGTCTCCCCCAAAAGGACAGGCTGAGGAATTTTAGGCAATATGGCAGCAATTATCCTATAATTATATTAGGAAATTGCTGTGGTTGTCAGAGCTGTCAAGCTTCAATGCTGCCACTGCTGGTGCGAACTGGAATTACACTGTGCAGAATGGAAATGTAGAAGTAGATATCCTATCCTTCATTTAAATGAGTGCTCTTCAAACTTTGAACCTCCAGCTGTTGCAAAACTACAACTCCCAGCATGCTGGGAGTTGTAGTTTTGCAACAGCTGCAGATCCGCTAGTTTGGAATCCGCTTGTATAAACATAGGATCCTATATATCTGATATACTGTGAAGCCTATAACTCCCAGCGGTGGCTATCAGGGCATGCTGAGAGTTGTAGTCTTGCAACAGCTGTAGGTCCACGCTTTGGAGACCGCTGATTTAAAAAAGGTTCTTCTGGATCAAAATCTGCCTACATCATTTAAGGGAACCAGGCTTGGCTGCCATGTTTTTTCCTAAATCCGAACTACCCCTTTAATTCACTGAAAATCTTAATGGCAGAAAGAATAAATGGCGGAGACGATCACATGGGGCGGGTCACGTCCTGGATCTTTCACGCCTTTCCTTTTGGTGCCAAATCTGATTAATATTTAAGCACTTGATTCATTTTCTTATCAGGCACGGATTAGAGAAGTGTTTCTCAACCAGGGAGCCTCCAGCTGTTGCAAAACTACAACTCCCAGCATTTCCGGACAGCTGGAGGCACCCTGCTTGGGAAACACTGACCTAGATCCTTTTAATCTACACTGCCACCTGATGGACAGAAGGGGTATTGCTGTTTACGCTGAAACTGGGCCAAGCACCAGCCTATTACATAATCCTACTGTGTATAGTGCAGGGCTCTGGTTAACCTTAAAGGGATTATTGGAAAATAATTCTTTTATGGCTTGCCCTATAACATTGATTAGTAGGAATCTGACCGATGCGATCTCCACAGCACTGAGCCAGGGATGGTAAAATTAACGGCCATAGATTGCAAGGAAGCACTGGGCGCCAGGTCCCTCTTACTGAAGTAGATACAGGGTTAGTCCCTTTTTACATCACATTTTTGGCCATATACAGTCATGGGGGTAAATGTTGGCACCCCTGAAATCTTTCAAGAAAATGAAGTATTCCTCACAGGAAAGGATTGCAGTAACACATGTTTTGCTATACACATGTTTATTCCCTTTGTGTGTATTGGAACTAAACCAAAAAAGGGAGGAAAAAAAGCAAATTGGACATAATGTCACCAAACTCCAAAAATGGTCTGGACAAAATTATTGGCACCTTTTCAAAATTGTGAAAAAATAAGATTGTTTCAAGCATGTGATGCTCCTTTATACTCACCTGGGGCAAGTAACAGGTGTGGGCAATATAAAAATCACACCTGATAGCAGATAAAAAGGAGAGAAGTTCACTTAGTCTTTGCATTGTGTGTCTGTGTGCCACACTAAGCCTGGACAACAGAAAGAGAAGAGAACTGTCTGAGGACTTGGGAACCAAAATTGTGGGAAAATATCAACAATCTCAAGGTTACAAGTCCATCTCCAGAGATCTAGATTTGTCTTTGTCCACAGTGCGGAACATTATCAAGAAGTTTACAACCCATGGCACTGTAGGTAATCTCCCTGGGCGTGGACGGAAGAGAAAAATTGATGAAAGGTGTTAACGTAGGATAGTCCGGATGGTGGATAAGCAGCCCCAAACAAGTTCCAAAGATATTCAAGCTGTCCTGCAGGCTCAGGGAGCATCAGTGTCAGCGTGAACTATCCGTCCACATTTAAGTGAAATGAAATGCTATGGAGAAGACCCAGGAGGACCCCACTATGGAGGAGACCCAGGAGGACCCCACTATGGAGGAGACCCAGGAGGACCCCACTATGGAGGAGACCCAAGAGGACCCCACTATGGAGGAGACCCAGGAGGACCCCACTATGGAGGAGACCCAGGAGGACCCCACTATGGAGGAGACCCAGGAGGACCCCACTATGGAGGAGACCCAGGAGGACCCCACTATGGAGGAGACCCAGGAGGACCCCACTGCTGACACAGAGACAGAAAAAAGAAAGACTACATTTTACCAAAATGGACTTGAGTAACCAAAATCCTTCTGGGAAAACGTCTTGTGGACAGATGAGACCAGGATAGATCTTTTTGGTAAAGCAAATCATTCTACTGTTTACTGAAAACGTAATGAGGCCAACAAAGAAAAGAACACAGTACCTACAGTGACATATGGGGGAGGTCAGTGATGTTTTGGGTTGTTTTGCTGCCTCTGGCACTGGGGCCCTTGAATGTGTACAAGACATCATGAAATCTGAGGATTACCAATGGATTTTGGGTCGCACTGTACAGCCCAGTGTCAGAAAGCTGGGTTTGTGTCCGAGATCTTGGGTCTTCCAGCAGGACAATGACCCCAAACATACGTGGAGCATGGAGCAGTTTGTAAAGGAAGAGTGGTCCAACATTCCGGCTGAGGGGTGTAAGAAGCTTATTGATGCTTATAGGAAGACACTGATTTCACTTATTTTTTCCAAAGGGTGTGCAACAAAATATTAAGTTAAGGGTGTCAATAATTTTGTCCAGACCATTTTTGGAGTTTGGTGACATTATGTCCAATTTGCTTTTTTTCCTCCTTTTTTTGGTTTAGTTCCGATACACACAAAGGGAATAAACATGTGTATAGCAAAACATGTGTTACTGCAATCCTTTTCTGTGAGAAATACTTCATTTTCTTGAAAAATTTCAGGGCCATAACTGTACGCCAGATGAACCGTAATGGTACGTTCACATGGCAGAATTTCCGTGCAAAATTCTGCACCGAGATTATGCAACAGCAGAGTTCCATTGATTTCAATGGGATTCTGCTGCACTGTGCACCTTGCAGAATTTCCATGCCCGAAATGTCTGGTGTGGAAATTCAAATTCCGGTGTCAGCAGAAACAATGTATATGTCCATTCTTTTTGCGGACTCTGAATTGCGCATCAGAATTCCACTGTGTGAACTCCTAACATTAGTGTGAATGGGTCTTCCGCGGACCAGTTCACACTGCGGAATTTCAGCGGCTGAAATTGATCTGCGCAAAGAAAAAACATGTTCTTCGCAAGCACTGTCAATGGTGACGGCGCAGTGCCGCGCAGTCCTAACGCCGAAATATGGCAGCAGCCGCAGAATTCCGAGAGCGGAGATTGCGTTCATATTACGCAATGTGAACATACCCTAAAGGTGCATTTTTTTTCTCTGCGAAAATACACATTCCCCCACAAATGTGTGAACATAGGGGGAGATCTATATATACCTGTGTAGAGGAAGAGCGGTGCAGTTGCCCATAGCAACCAATCAGATTGCTTCTTTCATTTTTGATGAGACCTGTGAAAAATGAAAGAAGCAATCTGATTGGTTGCCGTGGGCAACTGCACCGCTCCCCCCCACCCCCCCATAACCCTTAGGGTCTGATCGCATGTACTGTATCTGCTGCATATTTGATGCCGCCCAATAAAGTCAATGTAATCTGCTGATGTACCAAAAATCTGCCGCAGAGAGCCAACCCGGTTCAAACTCGCAGCGGGAAGCACACTGCTTTCTCGTAAATATATCTGCCAGCGGGAATGGACCCGTAGGCTGTAATCACACGGCAGAATTTCCACACATCTGCACCAATTCTGCTTCCGCATTCATTTGGGTGGTTTCTGGCTTGTGCGGTTTGGTGTGGAATCTGCTTACGGAAATTCAGAAGTTTGAATGGGAGTACGGATTCCCATAGAAGTCTATTGGGCTTTAATTTGAGGCAGAAACCACATGCGTAATTCTGCCAGGTGAATAGACCCTTGTATTTGATTATACTGCGCATGCGCGTGGCGACTCGCACGCCGAAGTGTGTCTGCTTGTAGCGGCAGATTTGATAACAAACTCGCAGTGTGTTTCCCGCAGCGAGTTGGAATGGGGGCGGGTTCTCTGCAGCCAATTTTCAACAGCGGAATTTGACGACACAAGGTCTGGTTGTAGTCTGTAACCATGGAGACACATAGACCTACACAGTAGCTGTATACAGAGGATGGTTTTTCAGTCACGACCATTTTAGAGCTGTGGTCTCCAAAGTGTGGACCTCCAGATGTTGCAAAACTACAACCCCTAGCATGCCCGGACAGCCGTTGGCTGTCCGGGCATGCTGGGGGTTGTAGTTTTGCAACATCTGGAGGTCCACATTTTGGTCACCACTGCCATAAACTATATTAGCAATTACTACAAGTATGTTTGTCTAGTTTTATTATTAGGCTGCCATGTTTTTAGAGAAAAATTTGCAAAAAATAAATAAAATAAATTGATATGATATAAATATTGAATGTTAAAGCTTTATTAGTATTGGCAAAAAAAAAATATGAAAGAGGTGATCACGTGACGGTCAGTTATGGAGGTTTCCCTCAAATCAGTTGACCAAAAGCAAACAGTCCAGATCAGAGCATGCGCAGAACCAGTCACATGAGCACATAAGCAGGTGCTTAATCATGTGATCGTAGTTCCGGTCATATGATCGTGATGTCATCGCTGTTTTTTTTTGAGTTTCTCTTCAGGTTTTTACACGGTTTCACTGCGGTGAATTATTTATTTGTTTCCTCCG
Organism: Hyla sarda; assembly: GCF_029499605.1. Classification (NCBI taxonomy): domain Eukaryota; kingdom Metazoa; phylum Chordata; class Amphibia; order Anura; family Hylidae; genus Hyla; species Hyla sarda. The sequence continues at coordinate 6,054,637 of NC_079199.1, forward strand.
CGGGGATAGGGGGCGCTGTGCTGGAGGTTATGTTCTCTGACTGTAATCTGGAAAATAGGAGGCTCTGCCCACAGTTAAGATGGCCGCCGCCGTCGATTGTAATTTGGGCAGTCACTTCCGGTCTGGGTTGAGGAAGCGTCAGCGACTGCAGAGATGAGAGGGAAGTGGACGGACTGAGACCGGGGCCGCCGGAGAGACCTCCCCGGAGACAGGTAATAGACTGCTGAGATACATGAGAGAGAGAGAGAGACTGCTGAGATACATGAGAGAGAGAGAGAGAGAGACTGCTGAGATACACGAGAGAGAGAGAGACTGCTGAGATACACGAGAGAGAGAGAGACTGCTGAGATACACGAGAGAGAGAGACTGCTGAGATACACGAGAGAGAGAGAGACTGCTGAGATACACGAGAGAGAGAGACTGCTGAGATACACGAGAGAGAGAGAGAGACTGCTGAGATACACGAGAGAGAGAGAGAGACTGCTGAGATACACGAGAGAGAGAGAGACTGCTGAGATACACGAGAGAGAGAGACTGCTGAGATACATGAGAGAGAGACTGCTGAGATACACGAGAGAGAGAGAGAGACTGCTGAGATACATGAGAGAGAGAGAGAGAGAGACTGCTGAGATACATGAGAGAGAGAGACTGCTGAGATGCACGAGAGAGAGAGAGACTGCTGAGATACACGAGAGAGAGAGAGAGACTGCTGAGATGCACACGAGAGACTGCTGAGATGCACGAGAGAGAGAGAGACTGCTGAGATGCACGAGAGAGAGAGAGACTGCTGAGATGCACGAGAGAGAGAGAGACTGCTGAGATGCACGCGAGAGAGAGACTGCTGAGATACACGAGAGAGAGACTGCTGAGATACACGAGAGAGAGAGAGACTGCTGAGATACACGAGAGAGAGACTGCTGAGATACACGAGAGAGAGAGAGACTGCTGAGATACACGAGAGAGAGAGAGACTGCTGAGATACACGAGAGAGAGAGAGACTGCTGAGATACACGAGAGAGAGAGAGACTGCTGAGATACACGAGAGAGAGAGAGACTGCTGAGATACACGAGAGAGAGAGAGACTGCTGAGATACACGAGAGAGAGAGACTGCTGAGATACATGAGAGAGAGACTGCTGAGATACACGAGAGAGAGAGAGAGAGACTGCTGAGATACATGAGAGAGAGAGAGAGACTGCTGAGATACATGAGAGAGAGAGACTGCTGAGATGCACGAGAGAGAGAGAGACTGCTGAGATGCACGAGAGAGAGAGAGACTGCTGAGATACACGAGAGAGAGAGAGAGACTGCTGAGATGCACACGAGAGACTGCTGAGATGCACGAGAGAGAGAGAGACTGCTGAGATGCACGAGAGAGAGAGAGACTGCTGAGATACACGAGAGAGAGAGAGACTGCTGAGATACACGAGAGAGAGAGAGACTGCTGAGATACACGAGAGAGAGAGAGACTGCTGAGATACACGAGAGAGAGAGAGACTGCTGAGATACACGAGAGAGAGAGACTGCTGAGATACATGAGAGAGAGACTGCTGAGATACACGAGAGAGAGAGAGAGAGACTGCTGAGATACATGAGAGAGAGAGAGAGACTGCTGAGATACATGAGAGAGAGAGACTGCTGAGATGCACGAGAGAGAGAGAGACTGCTGAGATACACGAGAGAGAGAGAGAGACTGCTGAGATGCACACGAGAGACTGCTGAGATGCACGAGAGAGAGAGAGACTGCTGAGATGCACGAGAGAGAGAGAGACTGCTGAGATGCACGAGAGAGAGAGAGACTGCTGAGATGCACGAGAGAGAGAGAGACTGCTGAGATGCACGAGAGAGAGACTGCTGAGATACACGAGAGAGAGAGAGACTGCTGAGATACACGAGAGAGAGAGAGACTGCTGAGATACACGAGAGAGAGAGAGACTGCTGAGATACACGAGAGAGAGAGAGACTGCTGAGATACACGAGAGAGAGAGAGACTGCTGAGATACACGAGAGAGAGAGAGACTGCTGAGATACACGAGAGAGAGAGAGACTGCTGAGATACACGAGAGAGAGAGAGACTGCTGAGATACACGAGAGAGAGAGAGAGACTGCTGAGATACACGAGAGAGAGAGAGAGACTGCTGAGATACACGAGAGAGAGAGAGAGACTGCTGAGATACACGAGAGAGAGAGAGAGACTGCTGAGATACACGAGAGAGAGAGAGAGACTGCTGAGATACACGAGAGAGAGAGAGAGACTGCTGAGATACACGAGAGAGAGAGAGAGACTGCTGAGATACACGAGAGAGAGAGAGAGACTGCTGAGATACACGAGAGAGAGAGAGAGACTGCTGAGATACACGAGAGAGAGAGAGAGACTGCTGAGATACACGAGAGAGAGAGAGAGACTGCTGAGATACACGAGAGAGAGAGAGAGACTGCTGAGATACACGAGAGAGAGAGAGAGACTGCTGAGATACACGAGAGAGAGAGAGAGACTGCTGAGATACACGAGAGAGAGAGAGAGACTGCTGAGATACACGAGAGAGAGAGAGAGACTGCTGAGATACACGAGAGAGAGAGAGAGACTGCTGAGATACACGAGAGAGAGAGAGAGACTGCTGAGATACACGAGAGAGAGAGAGAGACTGCTGAGATACACGAGAGAGAGAGAGAGACTGCTGAGATACACGAGAGAGAGAGAGAGACTGCTGAGATACACGAGAGAGAGAGAGAGACTGCTGAGATACACGAGAGAGAGAGAGAGACTGCTGAGATACACGAGAGAGAGAGAGAGACTGCTGAGATACACGAGAGAGAGAGAGAGAGACTGCTGAGATACACGAGAGAGAGAGAGAGACTGCTGAGATACACGAGAGAGAGAGAGAGAGACTGCTGAGATACACGAGAGAGAGAGAGAGACTGCTGAGATACACGAGAGAGAGAGAGAGACTGCTGAGATACACGAGAGAGAGAGAGAGACTGCTGAGATACACGAGAGAGAGAGAGAGAGACTGCTGAGATACACGAGAGAGAGAGAGACTGCTGAGATACACGAGAGAGAGAGACTGCTGAGATACACGAGAGAGAGAGAGAGAGACTGCTGAGATACACGAGAGAGAGAGAGAGAGACTGCTGAGATACACGAGAGAGAGAGAGAGAGACTGCTGAGATACACGAGAGAGAGAGAGAGAGACTGCTGAGATACACGAGAGAGAGAGAGAGACTGCTGAGATACACGAGAGAGAGAGAGAGACTGCTGAGATACACGAGAGAGAGAGAGAGACTGCTGAGATACACGAGAGAGAGAGAGAGAGACTGCTGAGATACACGAGAGAGAGAGAGAGACTGCTGAGATACACGAGAGAGAGAGAGAGACTGCTGAGATACACGAGAGAGAGAGAGACTGCTGAGATACACGAGAGAGAGAGAGACTGCTGAGATACACGAGAGAGAGAGAGACTGCTGAGATACACGAGAGAGAGAGAGAGACTGCTGAGATACACGAGAGAGAGAGAGAGACTGCTGAGATACACGAGAGAGAGAGAGAGACTGCTGAGATACACGAGAGAGAGAGAGACTGCTGAGATACACGAGAGAGAGAGAGAGACTGCTGAGATACACGAGAGAGAGAGAGAGACTGCTGAGATACACGAGAGAGAGAGAGAGACTGCTGAGATACACGAGAGAGAGAGAGAGACTGCTGAGATACACGAGAGAGAGAGAGAGACTGCTGAGATACACGAGAGAGAGAGAGAGACTGCTGAGATACACGAGAGAGAGAGAGAGACTGCTGAGATACACGAGAGAGAGAGAGACTGCTGAGATACACGAGAGAGAGAGAGAGACTGCTGAGATACACGAGAGAGAGAGAGAGACTGCTGAGATACACGAGAGAGAGAGAGAGACTGCTGAGATACACGAGAGAGAGAGAGAGACTGCTGAGATACACGAGAGAGAGAGAGAGACTGCTGAGATACACGAGAGAGAGAGAGAGACTGCTGAGATACACGAGAGAGAGAGAGAGACTGCTGAGATACACGAGAGAGAGAGAGAGACTGCTGAGATACACGAGAGAGAGAGAGAGACTGCTGAGATACACGAGAGAGAGAGAGAGACTGCTGAGATACACGAGAGAGAGAGAGAGAGACTGCTGAGATACACGAGAGAGAGAGAGAGAGACTGCTGAGATACACGAGAGAGAGAGAGAGAGACTGCTGAGATACACGAGAGAGAGAGAGAGAGACTGCTGAGATACACGAGAGAGAGAGAGAGAGACTGCTGAGATACACGAGAGAGAGAGAGAGAGACTGCTGAGATACACGAGAGAGAGAGAGAGAGACTGCTGAGATACACGAGAGAGAGAGAGAGAGACTGCTGAGATACACGAGAGAGAGAGAGAGAGACTGCTGAGATACACGAGAGAGAGAGAGAGAGACTGCTGAGATACACGAGAGAGAGAGAGAGAGACTGCTGAGATACACGAGAGAGAGAGAGAGAGACTGCTGAGATACACGAGAGAGAGAGAGAGAGACTGCTGAGATACACGAGAGAGAGAGAGAGAGACTGCTGAGATACACGAGAGAGAGAGAGAGAGACTGCTGAGATACACGAGAGAGAGAGAGAGAGACTGCTGAGATACACGAGAGAGAGAGAGAGAGAGACTGCTGAGATACACGAGAGAGAGAGACTGCTGAGATACACGAGAGAGAGAGACTGCTGAGATACACGAGAGAGAGAGAGAGAGACTGCTGAGATACACGAGAGAGAGAGAGAGAGACTGCTGAGATACACGAGAGAGAGAGAGAGAGACTGCTGAGATACACGAGAGAGAGAGAGAGAGACTGCTGAGATACACGAGAGAGAGAGAGAGAGACTGCTGAGATACACGAGAGAGAGAGAGAGACTGCTGAGATACACGAGAGAGAGAGAGAGACAGACTGCTGAGATACACGAGAGAGAGAGAGAGACTGCTGAGATACACGAGAGAGAGAGAGAGAGAGAGACTGCTGAGATACACGAGAGAGAGAGAGAGAGAGAGAGACTGCTGAGATACACGAGAGAGAGAGAGAGAGAGAGAGACTGCTGAGATACACGAGAGAGAGAGAGAGAGACTGCTGAGATACACGAGAGAGAGAGAGAGAGAGAGACTGCTGAGATACACGAGAGAGAGAGAGAGAGAGAGACTGCTGAGATACACGAGAGAGAGAGAGAGAGAGAGACTGCTGAGATACACGAGAGAGAGAGAGAGAGAGAGACTGCTGAGATACACGAGAGAGAGAGAGAGAGAGAGACTGCTGAGATACACGAGAGAGAGAGAGAGAGAGAGACTGCTGAGATACACGAGAGAGAGAGAGAGAGAGAGAGACTGCTGAGATACACGAGAGAGAGAGAGAGAGAGAGAGACTGCTGAGATACACGAGAGAGAGAGAGAGAGAGAGAGACTGCTGAGATACACGAGAGAGAGAGAGAGAGAGACTGCTGAGATACACGAGAGAGAGAGAGAGAGAGAGAGACTGCTGAGATACACGAGAGAGAGAGAGAGAGAGAGAGACTGCTGAGATACACGAGAGAGAGAGAGAGAGAGAGAGACTGCTGAGATACACGAGAGAGAGAGAGAGAGAGAGACTGCTGAGATACACGAGAGAGAGAGAGAGAGAGAGACTGCTGAGATACACGAGAGAGAGAGAGAGAGACTGCTGAGATACACGAGAGAGAGAGACTGCTGAGATACACGAGAGAGAGAGAGAGAGAGAGAGACTGCTGAGATACACGAGAGAGAGAGAGAGAGAGAGAGACTGCTGAGATACACGAGAGAGAGAGAGAGAGAGAGACTGCTGAGATACACGAGAGAGAGAGAGAGAGAGAGAGACTGCTGAGATACACGAGAGAGAGAGAGAGACTGCTGAGATACACGAGAGAGAGAGAGAGAGAGAGACTGCTGAGATACACGAGAGAGAGAGAGAGAGAGAGAGACTGCTGAGATACACGAGAGAGAGAGAGAGAGACTGCTGAGATACACGAGAGAGAGAGAGAGAGAGAGACTGCTGAGATACACGAGAGAGAGAGAGAGAGACTGCTGAGATACACGAGAGAGAGAGAGAGACTGCTGAGATACACGAGAGAGAGAGAGAGAGACTGCTGAGATACACGAGAGAGAGAGAGAGAGACTGCTGAGATACACGAGAGAGAGAGAGAGAGACTGCTGAGATACACGAGAGAGAGAGAGAGAGACTGCTGAGATACACGAGAGAGAGAGAGAGAGACTGCTGAGATACACGAGAGAGACTGCCGGGATAAGAGGGTAGAGACTGCTGAGATACTGCAATACAAGAGAGCAGACCCTCAGATACCTCCGCCATGATAGACAGCATATCCATTGCAGACGGTCTCGGGGACGGCACCGCGGCTCTATAGGATGTAATCACATATTATAAGGGATCTGTTTGCTGTATTTTATGCTCAGAGCTGCTATAGGGTTTATAAACATTTTAGGGTCTAAAAGTAAACCGTCCCTTTCCTGTCTCTCTGCCGAACTTATAAAAAGTAAATTTTTCCACCAAGTGTCAATGAGGCGGAGCCCAGCTGCCACTGCCTGGCACATCCCCACACTCACCTCCCAGCCCCTGCTAGACTGACATATAGGGCTCTGTGTGTCAATGATGGAGGGTTGGGGGGTTATGGCACTTTAGGAGCTTGGCTCCGCCTCCCTAACACTTGAGTGATATATAAAAAAAAAAGGTGGCTTTATAAGTTTAGCAACTACATTTATTCATGTAAATCTCTTCTCCATGTGGGCCAAATAGTCATGTGGGCGGTCCAGCACGTGTGTGTATATGTATATATATATATATATATATATATATATATATAATATATATATATATATATATTATATATTCACTAGGTTAGACATCTTGCTGATCCTGTTCCCTCAGCCGTTATGCGTTGCGATCACAAGACGTCCTGGTGCAGGGCACATCCTGTTCTGAGCCTGTCAAGTTCTTCTTGTGTCATGTGACCCTCGTGTGGCGTCATCGATAAACCACAGACTGTATATTTGTCTTTACATGTAGAGCAGTGATGTCCAAACTGTGGCCCTCCAGATGTTGCAAAACTACAACTCCCAGCCGGTTGCAGTCCGGGCATGCTGGGAGTTGTAGTTTGCCTGTGTGTGCTGTCTTCTGAAACAGGTACGCCTGTACCACACCTGTCCACAGGATGTGTGTGGTATTATTGTAACTGAGCTCTATTTATTTCCAAGGAACTGAGCTGCAATACCCCACACAACCTGATGACAGGTGAGGCGCTGATTTTATTTTATTTTTTTTTTGCAAGAAAGCGGTCATGTTTTACCTATTCTGGACAACAATCTTTTAAAGGGGTTATCCAGGATTAGAAGAACATGGCTGCTTTTTTTCCCCCCTAAAATAGCACCACCCCTGTCCTCAGGTTGTATGTGGTAGTGCAGCTCAGTTGAATGAAGCCAAGTTGTAATACAGCACACAACCTGAAGATAGGTGTGGTGCTATTTTTAAAAGAAATTAGTTCTGTTCCCGAATAACCCCTTCTAGGCTTTATACAGTTGGAGTGGCCCTTTGTTTTAATAATATTCCTGTAAACTCTTCTCCTTCCAGAGGCGGAGCATGGAGAATGATGAATTTTCGGCAGCGGATGGGATGGATCGGAGTCGGCCTCTACCTCTTCGTGAGCGCAGCCGCTTTCTATTACGTCTTTGAAATCAATGACACTTACAATAGACTGGCACTAGAGCACGTGCAGCCCAAACCGCAGGGTCCTGGGGCGGGAGCATCATGGACACACTCCCTGAAGGCGCGCCTGCTGTCGCTGCCATTTTGGATGTGGGCAGCTCTCTTCCTCCTTCCTTACTTCCAGCTCTTCCTCTTCCTGTATTCCTGCACCAGAGCTGACCCCCGCACCGTGGGCTACTGCATCCTCCCCATCTGCCTGGCCGTCCTCTGCAACCGCCACCAGTCCTTCGTCAAAGCCTCCAATCAGATCAGTCGGCTGCAGTTAATTGACACTTGAGTTCGTGGACGCTGCGCCGCTCACATGACAATCACAGTGCCTATTTTTTTTTTGTAACCCTTTTTAAATGTTGGGAAAAGTTAACCCTTTGGCAGCTAAATCACTTGGGTAAAGGTCAAACTGCATCACTTGAACTATCCTGATGATGATGATGATGGGATCTCGTCGTCCTCGTCCCTCCGGTGTCTGATTCTTCGCCACCTTAGATGAACCCCGATATTTTATATTTATGACCATGATGGTGATTGTTACAATGTAAATTGCTTTTTTTTTTTCTATTCTATAAGATCGTCCAGGTCCCTGCCAGATGTTTTCAGAAGAGACCTGCACCTTTATTGATTCCTATCAATAAAACAAAAAACGAAACCGTCCAATCCCGACCATGGATTATTTGTGTAAGCAAAGACGCATCTGTAAAAAAACATCAGTCTAAAAAAAAGCACATCTGTAAAGCCAAAAATAGAATCCCCCCCCACACAAACAAAAAAACACTGATTTTATGGTGCGTGAACATAGCCTAAAGCGCTTTTCTTCCTTAAAGTGTACCCGTCGGATACCACAAAAAACATTTTTTTTAAATAGATCACTCAGTACCTAATCCTGACCATGTACATCTATTATGGGGCTAGCGCCTGTGTCTGAATTCCTCTCAAAGGGAGGGGGCGTGGCCTCACTGTGCAGGTCTCCGCCCCCTCCCTCAGTATGCTGTCTGCTCACATCTCCCCTAGCATTAGCAAAACTACAACTCCCAGCTTGTCCTCACTGACAGTAGCGGGACACAAGATGACAGTGGGAGGATTTTTCCTCCAGCCCTGAGTCCTGTGCTCACAGCTGTCAATCAAGGAAGTGTGTCCATGACATAGGTGATGACTCATGGACACAGCAGGACTAGTATGTGTCCAGGCAGGCAGGGGGGACAGTTGTTTGACTGGATTTATCAGTATGAAATACTGAAAATTTTCTAATGAAAGCAATTGCAAAACCTGTTGGTTATACATGCTTTACAACATATCAAAAGTTTTTGTATCTGACAGCGCCCATGTGAACTATTTTTCGTTTTCTACAGTTTCAGGATCTCTGCTAGTTGTCAGTAAATGGGAACAATCAGAGGGTGAAAAATCCACTATGATGCAATACTTTTTCACAGCTGAGGGTTTGTCGCAGTTATATCCAGTCTAATAAATCCCTCTAGCAGTGTTTCCCAACCAGTGTGCCTCCAGCTGTTGCAACAATACAACTCCAAGCATGCATGGACAGCTGGGTTAAAGGAGATCTCAGGCGAAGATTATCTTATCCCCAAGACAGCTGGAGGCACCCTGGTTGAAAAGCACTGGGATAAGGGTTAAGTAGCTGATCCAGGGGGGGGTCCGATCGCTGGGGCCCCCTGTGATTTCCGGAACGGTACCTGGTGCTCAGTGAGGAGCTCGTGCAGCAGGTGGCACGTGTGCCATTCATTTCTATTGACTGCCGAAAAGACCAGAGTACAGCTCTCGGCATCTGGATGGACAACAAGCGCTCTTCACTGAGGGATCAGGGAGTTATTCTGTTGCAACAGCTGGAGACACGTCACTATGAGATAAACAGTCCGAGACATTGTAAAAAAAAAAACTATGGACAAGAGTGACTTTTGTTGCTTGTGTGTAGGTAGGGCTGGATACAATTGTAACAAACCCCCAGCTGTGGGATGTATTAAGTCATGACTAGGTTTTGGGGATGTAGACCAAAAAGGTTCCTGAGCAACAGAGCGCAAAGTCTATTAGAACTTTTCTTTGTAGAACTGGATGCAACTGTAACAAACCCCCAGCTATGGGAAGGTTTTTAGCCTCTGTCTGAAAACAGAAATATTCCGATACATTAACAGAAAGCAGAGATTTTGAAAATAGTGAGGAAATAGGTCATGGGGGGAGGTTTATTATTTATGTGAAAATTTGCACATTTTTCCTGGCTGTGTTTAATTTAAAGGGGTACTCCAGTGGAAAACTTTTTTTTTTTTAAATCAACTGGTGGCAGAAAGTTAAACAGATTTGTGAATTACTTCTATTAAATCTTTACCCTTCCAGTACTTTCTAGCAGCTGTATGCTACAGAGGAAATTATTTTCTCTTTGAATTTCTTTTGTCTTGACCACAGTGCTCTCTGCTGACACCTCTGTCCATTTCAGGAACTGTCCAGAGCAGGAGAAAATACCCATTGCATACCTGGACAGTTCCCGACATGGACAGAGGTGTCAGCAGAGAGCACTGTGGACAAGACAAAAAAGAAATTCAAAAAGAAAAGAATTTCCTCTGTAGCATAAATCTGCTAAAAAGTACTGGAAGGGTAAAGATTTAATAGAAGTCATTTACAAATCTGTTTAACTTTCTGCCACCAGTTGATTTAAAAATGAAAAAAACATTTCCACTGGAGTACCCCTTTAAGAAATTGTGCGCGCAACATAATATACTGTGTAAATTTTTAAAGAACGCATAATGAGGAAAACAAAGCATCCGATGACAAACTTAAGACATTTTAAGGTGTGGAGTATAATTCTATTTTTTTTTTATGCAGATAAGAGCAAGGTCTCTATTCCTTCACACTTAAGTCATGTGCAAAATGAGAAAGTGAGCGCAAACTGCCCAAAAAAAAAAAAAAGCTGTTGCAAAAACTACAACTCCCACCATGCCCGGATAGCCGTTTGGGCATGCTGGGAGTTGTAGTTTTGCAACAGCTGCAGGCATCGTGGTTGGGAAACACTGCTCCAGATGTAAACAATTGTTCCTATTCCTTGACGTCCATGGCCGTTAGATGCCTCATTGGTATAAACAGGGCAGAGGTGGGCGCTGGTGGAGACGCCATTACAGCAGATTCCATACAAGAAACGTACAAAGCCCAAAACTGGTATCAGATCCCCAGAAATCACCAATGTCACATGTTATGGGTGGGGCAGGGGGTCTCAGAGTCACAGTCTGACCCCACCACAGAGTCTGCGCACCCCAGAAGCTGAGTGTCCACTGGCGCAGATTGAATTAATTCTGGCGAGTCTTGTTTCGCTTTGCAGGAGGGCTGCTGGGTACAGTTCCGTTCTTCAAGCTATCCTCATCGTCGTCGTCGTCATCATCATCATCATCATCACCACCTTCTTCATCTTCATTGTCTTGATAAAGATAAATAAAGAATTTAGTAAAGATTTTGTCAGAAGGTTCAACTTCAACGGAAAGTTCTGCATCTTCTAATACAATGTTTTCCAATCGGGATGCCTCCAGCTGTTTCAAAACTACAACTCCCAGCATGTCCGGACAGCCGTTGGCACTCAAAGTCTAATTAGTTCACCTGGGTGATCTCCAGCAGACTAATTAGATAACCAGGTGCAGTGATCAGACTGCACCCTCTCTCTGCAAAGCTAGGGATTCAGGGGAACTGTAGGCAGCATTAGGAAATTATTTCAATGATAGGTTTGTATTTAGTATGGCTTAAAGGGGTACTCCGGTAGTAAAATTTTTTGACCATATGGCATCTTCTTTGTAAGTTTTGTTTGTGTTATATGTTTTGGCAGCATGTGTGTGTTTTTCTTACCTGTTTTTTGGGCAGGAAGTTCTGTAGTTCAGGGTTTTCTTTTACCGTTGTCCACAGTTCTGAGTCTGTTGTGGACAAGATGTCACAGCTTTTTTTTTTTTTTCCCTCTCTGTCTGCATGAGAGGAATAAGCCACGCCCCCTCATCCAGCTGAGTACACAGCTCCTCCCCTCCCCCTGCTCTGTATTCTAAGGACACAGGTCTGCACAGGAGAAGGAACACAGAGAAGATAAGTGTTATCTGAAGGGGAGGATGAGAAGGTGCACGGGCTGGGGATGTATGGACTGCAGGGGAATAAATCTCATACAGGGAATGATCTCTATAGGGGAGATTTATCAAAACCTGTGCAGAGGAAAACTTGCCCAGTTGCCCATAGCAACCAATCAGATCAATTCTTTCATTTTTCACAGCCCTTCATAAAAATGAAAGCAGCGAGCTGATTGGTTGCTATGGGCAACTTTTCCTCTGCACAGGTTTAGATAAATCTCCCCCTATATGTGAAGGGGGGGGGGGACTCCAGAATGACACATGCTGGGAGTTGTAGTCCCTGTTGTGTGTGTATGCTAGTGTTTACAAACCAGTGTGTCTCCAGCTGTTGCAAAACTACAACTCCCAGCATGCCCTGACAAACTTTGGGCATGCTGGGAGTTGTAGATTTGCAACAGCTGGAGGTACACTGGTTGGGAAACACTGTTCTAGCCTATTCAGCATACACATCATGTTACACCAGTGTTTCCCAACCAGTGTGCCTCCATCTGTTGCAAAACTACAACTCCTAGCATGCCCAAAGGCTGTCCGGGCATTCTGGCAGTTGTAGTTTTGCAACACCTGGAGGCACCCTGGTTGGGAAACACTGGTGTATGCCCTACAGAGGTGTGGTGAACTACAACCCCCAGGAGACTACAGAGGCAGCATTCTGGTGTTATACCACAGACTGAAGACTCCTGAATGACATGCTGGGAGTTGTAGTCCCTTTTGTGTGTGTATGACAGTGTATCCAAACCAAGGCTGATTATATTAGTGTGCTGTGTATAAGGGGGCTGACCCGGGAAAATAGTGGGATGGGTAAAGGGTGGAACAAACAAAAAAAAAAAAAGGAGCCGCCCCAAACCAGCAAGGCATATGGCATGCTGGGATTTGTAGTTTTCAGCACAGCAAAAAACAGTAAATAGAAGCAAAGATAGGAAAACAAAGTGGGGGATAAAAAGACAACAAAGAACGGAAATAGAGTAGGCTAAACAACAAGAATAGAAATGAAACAAAACAAATAGGGTAAGTCAAAAACGGAAAAACACGTTGACCACCGGAGTACCCCTTTAATACCCCATGCCTGCCACATCAGCTTAAACAGGTAAGCACAGGGCATAAACACAAACCTCTTTCAGTGGTCTTCAACCTGCGGACCTCCAGATGTTGCAAAACTACAACTCCCAGCATGGTGGGAGTAGTAGTTTTGCAACAGCTGCAGGTCCGCTAGTTTGGAATCTGCTGGTATAAACTAGAATTCCATATATCTGAAATACTGTGCAGCCTATAACTCCAAGCGGTGGCATTTTGAGAGTTGTAGTCTTGCAACAGCTGTAGGTCCATGCTTTGGAGACCACTGATTTAAAAAGGGTTCTACTGGAACAAAACCTGTCTACATCATTAAAGGGGTAATATTTATTTGATCAACTGGTGCCAGGAAGTTAAACAGATTATTGTAAATTACTTCAATTAAAAAAACAACAATACCCCTTCTGTCCATCAGGTGGCAGTGTAGACTCAGCCTGATTCAACTAAAAGGGTCCAGGTCAGTGTTTCCCAACCTGCGGACCTCCAGCTGTTGCAAAACTACAACTCCCAGCATGCCCGGACAGCCGTTGGCTGTCCGGGCATGCTGTGAGTTGTAGTTTTGCAACATCTGGAGGTCCACAGGTTGGAGACCACTGCTCTATTTCTTCTTGATTGGAAGACAGGAGTGAGTTCCAGAGATGGGACTTTATAGGACATCCTGGGGATACGAAATACATTACAGATGGGGATACCCCTTTAAGAAGAGGGACAGCATTTTAGTGTATACAGCTGCCATGCAGTTCTCGGTGTTTTCATGGTGACAGACTACAAGCCCCCGTGTAGTCGGATCCTGCTGAATGTATATAAGCAAAAAAGCCGATATGAATGACTGCAGGATCTGACTACACAGGGTTTGTTTGTAGTCTGTCACCATAGAAACACATAGCACCGCATTGAAGCTGCAGATGGGATTTTTTTTTTAATGTTTTTTTGTGGTTAATTCACCTGATCTATACACTGTGGGCTACAGCTTTTGCAAAACTACAACTTCCAACAACCAATGACTGTCCGGGCATGCTGGGTGATGTAGTTTTGCACTGGTTTGAACATTGGATGCAGTACAGACTATAACCCCCGGCTGTCAGGGCATGCTGGGAGTTATAGTTGCAGTTTGGGGTCACACCTGGGTTGTGTGCGGCTCCGGATCCTTTCTCTCGCTCCACCAATTCGGTCATCTCCGTGGACAGCGCCCCCTGCAGCCGCTCTAGCCCCCTCAGGACCCCCCGCAGTGTCCCCTCCTCACAAGTAACCCGAAGCGGGCGGCTACTCCCATCCCTGCCAATGAGCTCCGCACTCAGCTCCATGCCGGATTGTGCGGGTCGATGAGTTATGACGTCATTGGTCAGCGACAACAGAAGAGCCTAACGTCACGTGACTCGTGCGCCGTCAGGTCACGCCCAGACTCTTGAGGCCGTACTTACGTGGTTACCATGACGACCAGAGATAGATGTACAATACAGATGAGGAAAAGAAAGGAGTAACTTCCGCCCCCCAAAACCGGAAGTTGATTGTTTCCTGATGACTTCCGCCCTCCACCACCGGAAGTTTCTTTTCTTATTTCCTCTTCTTTCTACTGTTGCTTATGGCGGCAAACGGGCAGGGAGAGAAGCGCAGCGCGGAGGAGGCGGCCGGGGAGGAGCCGGTGCTGTCCCTGCTCGATGTCCTGGAGGAGGATGACGCCCTGGAGGACGAGGCCTGCGCCGTGCTGGGCGGGAGCGACGCCGAAAAGTGCTCGTACCCGGAGGTACCGGGACCCCAGTACTGTGACCCCTGTTGTACCGCAGACCCCCATCATATCCTCATAGTGACTCCTGTTATACCGCAGACCCCCATCATATCCTCATAGTGACCCCTGTTATACCGCAGACCCCCATCATATCCTCATAGTGACTCCTGTTATACCGCAGACCCCCATCATATCCTCATAGTGACTCCTGTTATACCGCAGACCCCCATCATATCCTCATAGTGACCCCTGTTATACCGCAGACTCCCATCATTTCCTCATAGTGACCCCTGTTATATCCCAGACCCCCATCATATCCTCATAGTGACTCCTGTTATACCGCAGACCCCCATCATATCCTCATAGTGACCCCTGTTGTACCGCAGACCCCCATCATATCCTCATAGTGACCCCTGTTATACCGCAGACCCCCATCATATCCTCATAGTGACTCCTGTTATACCGCAGACCCCCATCATATCCTCATAGTGACTCCTGTTATACCGCAGACCCCCATCATATCCTCATAGTGACTCCTGTTATACCGCAGACCCCCATTATTTCCTCATAGTGACCCCCTGTTATACCGCAGACCCCCATCATTTCCTCATAGTGACCCCTGTTGTACCGCAGACCCCCATCATATCCTCATAGTGACCCCTGTTATACCGCAGACCCCCATCATATCCTCATAGTGACTCCTGTTATACCGCAGACCCCCATCATATCCTCATAGTGACTCCTGTTATACCGCAGACCCCCATCATATCCTCATAGTGACTCCTGTTATACCGCAGACCCCCATTATTTCCTCATAGTGACCCCCTGTTATACCGCAGACCCCCATCATTTCCTCATAGTGACCCCTGTTATACCGCAGACTCCCATCATTTCCTCATAGTGACCCCTGTTATACCCCAGACCCCCATCATATCCTCATAGTGACCCCTGTTATACCGCAGACCCCCATCATTTCCTCATAGTGACTCCTGTTATACCGCAGACTCCCATCATTTATTCATAGTGACCCCTGTTATACCGCAGACCCCCATCATTTCCTCATAGTGACCCCCTGTTATACCGCAGACCCCCATCATATCCTCATAGTGACCCCTGTTATACCGCAGACCCCCATCATATCCTCATAGTGACCCCTGTTATACCGCAGACCCCCATCATATCCTCATAGTGACCCCTGTTATACCGCAGACCCCCATCATTTCCTCATAGTGACCCCTGTTATACCGCAGACCCCCATCATTTCCTCATAGTGACCCCTGTTATACCGCAGACCCCCATCATTTCCTTATAGTGACTCCTGTTATACCGCGCACCCCCATCATTTCCTCATAGTGACCCCTGTTATACCGCAGACCCCCATCATATCCTCATAGTGACTCCTGTTATACCGCAGACCCCCATCATATCCTCATAGTGACCCCTGTTATACCGCAGACCCCCATCATATCCTCATAGTGACTCCTGTTATACCGCAGACCCCCATCATATCCTCATAGTGACTCCTGTTATACCGCAGACCCCCATCATATCCTCATAGTGACCCCTGTTATACCGCAGACTCCCATCATTTCCTCATAGTGACCCCTGTTATATCCCAGACCCCCATCATATCCTCATAGTGACTCCTGTTATACCGCAGACCCCCATTATTTCCTCATAGTGACCCCCTGTTATACCGCAGACCCCCATCATTTCCTCATAGTGACCCCTGTTATACCGCAGACTCCCATCATTTCCTCATAGTGACCCCTGTTATACCCCAGACCCCCATCATATCCTCATAGTGACCCCTGTTATACCGCAGACCCCCATCATTTCCTCATAGTGACTCCTGTTATACCGCAGACTCCCATCATTTATTCATAGTGACCCCTGTTATACCGCAGACCCCCATCATTTCCTCATAGTGACCCCCTGTTATACCGCAGACCCCCATCATATCCTCATAGTGACCCCTGTTATACCGCAGACCCCCATCATATCCTCATAGTGACCCCTGTTATACCGCAGACCCCCATCATATCCTCATAGTGACCCCTGTTATACCGCAGACCCCCATCATTTCCTCATAGTGACCCCTGTTATACCGCAGACCCCCATCATTTCCTCATAGTGACCCCTGTTATACCGCAGACTCCCATCATTTATTCATAGTGACCCCTGTTATACCGCAGACCCCCATCATTTCCTTATAGTGACTCCTGTTATACCGCGCACCCCCATCATTTCCTCATAGTGACCCCTGTTATACCGCAGACCCCCATCATTTCCTCATAGTGACCCCTGTTATACCGCAGACCCCCATCATTTCCTCATAGTGACCCCTGTTATACCGCAGACCCCCATCATTTCCTCATAGTGACCCCTGTTATACCGCAGACCCCTATCATTTCCTCATAGTGACCCCTGTTATACCGCAGACCCCAATCATTTCCTCATAGTGACCCCTGTTATACCGCAGACCCCCATCATTTCCTCATAGTGACCCCTGTTATACCGCAGACCCCCATCATTTCCTCATAGTGACTCCTGTTATACCGCAGACCCCCATTATTTCCTCATAGTGACCCCTGTTATACCGCAGACCCCCATCATTTCCTCATAGTGACCCCTGTTATACCGCAGACCCCCATCATTTCCTCATAGTGACCCCTGTTATACCGCGCACCCCCATCATTTCCTCATAGTGACCCCTGTTATACCGCAGACCCCATCATTTCCTCATAGTGACCCCTGTTATACTACAGACCCCCATCATTTCCTCATAGTGACACCTGTTATACTGCAGACCCCCGTAATCACCTGACAGTGACCTCTGTTATACCAGAGGCCCCCCCATAATCTCCTGACAGTGACCTCTGTTATACCAGAGAGACCCCCATAATCTCCTGACAGTGACCTCTGTTATACCAGAGAGACCCCCATAATCTCCTGACAGTGACCCCTGTTATACCAGAGAGACCCCCATAATCTCCTGACATAATCTCCTGACAGTGACCCCTGTTATACCAGAGAGACCCCCATAATCTCCTGACATAATCTCCTGACAGTGACCCCTGTTATACCAGAGACCCCCCCATAATCTCCTGACAGTGACCTCTGTTATACCAGAGACCCCCGTAACCCCCTCCCCCGTGACCTGTCGCTGACCATGTTGTCTGTGTTGTTTGCAGGGTTATGTGAAGCGGCAGGCGCTGTATGCGTGTAACACGTGCACCCCCAAAAACGAGGAGCCGGCTGGGATCTGCTTGGCCTGCACCTATAAGTGTCACGAGGGCCACCACTTGTTCGAGCTTTATACCAAGAGGTTTGTCATGTTCCTGGGGGCCCTATATAGATGAGACTATGTAATGTACAGAATACTAGTATATACTGTATAATACACCATCACATATACTGTATGACCCCCATATTAGAGCCTGGGGCCCTCTCTTCCCTCTATGGAGATCAGACCTGTGACCCATAAAACCCATTGATTCGTTTTCTGAGGATCAGTCAGTGACTTGGAGTGAAGCCTGGTCATCAGGGCCAGATTTCTGGTGGCCAGGATGTCACTGCCATCATTGTGCCCAGCCAACATGTCCACACCTACAACTCACTGCCCTTAACACAGATGGATTATAACAGCAGACGACTAACTCCAGCGCCATTGTGTCTATGGGAAACAGGCAAGAACCAGGGGGGCAAAGGAGCAAAAACTTTGTCTCTGAGCAGTGAAGAAACATGTCCTGGTCAGATGGATCCAGATCTCTATAGAGAAACCTGGTCTGGTCAGATGGATCCAGATCTCTATAGAGAAACATGACCTGGTCAGATGGATCCAGATCTCTATAGAGAAACATGGCCTGGTCAGATGGATCCAGATCTCTATAGAGAAACCTGGTCTGGTCAGATGGATCCAGATCTCTATAGAGAAACATGGCCTGGTCAGATGGATCCAGATCTCTATAGAGAAACATGGCCTGGTCAGATGGATCCAGATCTCCATAGAGAAACATGGCCTGGTCAGATGGATCCAGATCTCTATAGAGAAACATGCCCTGGTCAGACGGATCCAGATCTCTATGGAGAAACATGGCCTGGTCAGATGGATCCAGATCTCTATAGAGAAACATGACCTGGTCAGATGGATCCAGATCTCTATGGAGAAACATGGCCTGGTCAGATGGATCCAGATCTCTATAGAGAAACATGACCTGGTCAGATGGATCCAGATCTCTATAGAGAAACATGACCTGGTCAGATGGATCCAGATCTATATAGAGAAACATGTCCTGGTCAGGTGGATCCAAATCTCTATAGAGAAACATGGCCTGGTCAGATGGATCCAGATCTCTATAGAGAAACATGTCCTGGTCAGGTGGATCCAAATCTCTATAGAGAAACATGGCCTGGTCAGATGGATCCAGATCTATATAGAGAAACATGGCCTGGTCAGATGGATCCAGATCTATATAGAGAAACATGTCCTGGTCAGATGGATCCAGATCTCTATAGAGAAACATGTCCTGGTCAGGTGGATCCAGATCTCTATAGAGAAACATGTCCTGGTCAGATGGATCCAGATCTCTATAGAGAAACATGACCTGGTCAGATGGATCCAGATCTCTATGGAGAAACATGGCCTGGTCAGGTGGATCCAGATCTCTATAGAGAAACATGTCCTGGTCAGGTGGATCCAGATATCTATAGAGAAACATGTCCTGGTCAGATGGATCCAGATCTATATAGAGAAACATGTCCTGGTCAGATGGATCCAGATCTCTATAGAGAAACATGGCCTGGTCAGATGGATCCAGATCTCTATAGAGAAACATGGCCTGGTCAGATGGATCCAGATCTCTATAGAGAAACATGTCCTGGTCAGATGGATCCAGATCTCTATAGAGAAACATGACCTGGTCAGATGGATCCAGATCTCTATAGAGAAACATGTCCTGGTCAGATGGATCCAGATCTCTATAGAGAGACATGACCTGGTCAGATGGATCCAGATCTATATAGAGAAACATGTCCTGGTCAGATGGGTCCGGATCTCTATAGAGAAACATGTCCTGGTCAGATGGGTCCGGATCTCTATAGAGAAACATGGCCTGGTATGATGGATCCAGATCTCTGTGGGAAAACATTGAGTTGCACGTCTTGATAAAGAGCTCGGTCCGAGCTAGAAACGCGTTGAAAGTGCTTTTTAATCTTTATATTTACCATGATGGAATAAAGACAACCTTTTATTGGGAGAAGAGCCTGTTTTTGGAGAAATTCTTTCCTTTTTGCTACCATGTTCTCTATGGGGAAACGTGGCCTGGTCAGATGGATCCAGATCCCTGTAGAGAGACATGGCCTGTAGTTTTGCAGCAGCTGGAGGCACCCTGGTTGAGAAACACTGACTTAGCAGGATCTATGAGACAATTTGAGATGAGCGAACTTCCAGTATTTCGATTTGTCACAAACTTCTCGGCTCGGCGGTTGATGTCTTTATCCTGTATAAATTAGTTCAGCTTTCCGGTGCTCCGGTGGCTGGAGACTCTTTCCTAGGACTGTATCCACCTTTTCCAGCCACCGGACACCTGAAAGCTGAACTAATTAATGCAGGATAAAGTCATCAACCGCCGAGCCGAGAAGTTCGTGACGAATCGAATTACTGGAAGTTCACTCATCTCTAGAGACAATGAATTGCTGTGGGACTGAGTGCCAAATGGATGTAACCAGCTACTAGATAGGGGGAAGATAATAAAGGGCACAAACAGTGAAATATAGAATAGAGGCCAATAATATAATGTATAATACAGAGGGGACACTGTATATAACAAAATACTTCTCATTTCTTCACAGGAACTTCCGTTGTGACTGTGGAAACAGCAAATTCAAGCAGATGGAGTGTAAACTGTTCCCGGTGCGTATAACCTTAACATCATTCAATCCAGCATTACCGAAACATGAGGTGGTGACATTCTGGATTATCAGACGTCAGATTAAAGGGCTTTATGGCCGTAAAGCAGCCGCCTCCCCACTGGGCGCCGGGAGTAATTCTCCTACTTTTCCATCTCTTTTTTTTTTTTGTGTTTATCTAATAAATCAGAATATTTTCTAATCCAAAATGTATCAGGTATAAAATATGGTAATTTCCACTAATCTGGCATCAGATTTGCTTTCTGTCACTGCTCATTAACCCTGTAATCCCCTATGGTCGCTGCACATTGTGTTTTCTTATGCCGACTCTGTTTTGCCTTTAGGAGAAGGAGAACGTGAATGTAGGAAACAAATACAATGAGAACTTCTTTGGTCTGTACTGCACCTGTAAGAGACCGTACCCCGACCCAGAGGATGAGGTGAGCGGCTGCACGGACACAGTCTCTTCTACATGATAAGGGAAACTTTGCATCATTGCAGAAAATCTTTCTACTATTGAATGCACCCGAAACGGTGTTATTCTACTAATAAGAAGGGGGATCTCCATCTTTACTAATGAAGGGAAACTTGTCACAGTCATGTTAAAGGGGTACTCCGCTGCACCAGGGTTTTGAACATTTTGTTCCGGACTCTTGGAGTGGGCGGCGGGGTTGTGACATCACGACCATGCCCTTCGTGCCGTCACACTACGCCCCCTCAATGCAAGTCTATGGGAGGGGGCTTGACGCCCCCTCCCATAGACTTTCATTGAGGGGGCATGTCATGACGTCACAAGGGGCATGGTCCTGACTAGAGATGAGCGAACTTACAGTAACTTCGATTCGTCATGAACTTCTCGGCTCGGCAGTTGATGACTTTTCCTGCATAAATTAGTTCAGCTTTCCGGTGGGCTGGAAAAGGTGGATACAGTCCTAGGAAAGAGTCTCCCAGGACTGTATCCACCTTTTCCAGCCCACCGGAGCACCTGAAAGCTGAACTAATTTTATGCAGGAAAAGCCATCAACTGCCGAGCCGAGAAGTTCGTGACGAATCAAATTTACTGTAAGTTCGCTCATCTCTAGTCCTGACGTCACGACCTGCCGCCCATACCCAGCGTTCTAAACCAATGCCGGTTGCTGCACAGAGATCGTGGGGTTTCCCAGCGGCCGGATCCCCGCAATCAGACATCTTGTCCCTTATCCTTTGGATAGGGGATAAGATGTCTAGGGGCGGAGTACCCCTTTAAGGATTAATTCAGTAAATTTGCCTCCTTTTCCTGATGATCCTGCCCATCAGCCTGACTGACCATGACTTCTAGAGTGGAGCGATGGTCTGTAACCCGGTCAATGAGCTGTCAGGCAGGGAGGAAAGGAGCAAGAACATTAGGAGAAGGAGGCAAACACTGCAGAAATATTTAATTGGCTGCGCCCTGCAAGTATCACTACATTAGTTGAGATGGGAAACAAACACAGACGTGGGTGGTCGGCACTACTAGCTCCAAAATAGACACGTATAGCAGGAGGTCCACAGTAGATATACCTGGTTACAAGGTGGTCCCCCATGTAGCGGTGCTCTATCCCGTAGCAGCAAAGTCTTTTCAAATCAGTTCATGAAGATGAAAAGGATGGCACTTCGCAATGCAGGTACAATTTACATTTATTCACAAACATCGGCAGGTAGAAGGTACAGAGAGGGAGCAGACATTGGAACAACGTCTGTTTCGCGGTTAAACGCCGATTCAACTGGTTCCTATAGGAACCAGTTGAAGCTGCGTTTAACCGCGAAACGGACGTTGTTTCTTTTGTTTTTTTTCTTCCTACTTTATAACCTTTTATCAATACTGCAATGTAACATTATCCCTTCACTTTCTGATTTCTTGCTAAGATTGTGTAATAGAGTAGACCTGCAGTGTAAAGCATGGTGGAGATGCAGAGTGGAACAGCACCACTCCTGCCCTCAGGTTGTGTGTGGTATTGCACACTTCCATTGAAGTAAATGCAGCCAAATTGTAATACCACACACAACCTGAGGACAGGTGCGGAGCTGTTTTTGGAAGGAAGTAGCTCTGTTTTTATTCTTGGATAACCCCTTTAGAGCATTTGAGGAAACAGGAGACTTCAAATACTAAGCTAGAGCCACTTGTGTACTTATAGAGCGACGCTGTAGTGTAAACATGGTGGCGAGACAAACTAAAGCCTCTTTGACAGGAGGAAGATTCCAAACCACCTCGGACTCCAGTCGACAGTTCAGCCAACTTGTTATCCCTCCCCACAGTCCTAATAGAGCAGAGCTGCAGGGTAAATCATGGTGGGCAGCAGAAACTAAAGCCTCTAATCACAGTAGGTGGAGCTCAGACTCCAATAGACAAACTAAACTGGAGTCACTGACCATAGAGGCTATACATATTCATCTGGAGTTTCTCTCCCAGTTGTGCAGGCTTTACAGCATGTTTTTTGTCTTGTGCACTACATATCCCAGCATGCCTGACGATAAGGTAATGACGATTCCTTCCTTTTTGTAGATCCCCGACGAGATGATCCAATGCATCGTGTGTGAAGATTGGTTCCATGGGAGGGTGAGACGCTTATCTGCTTAACTACGAGGGCTCGTTTTTTGTGGGACTTGTAATGTGTGATGTCAACATTTTGGGGCACATATAATGTATTGCAAGGGGAAGGAAGGGTTAAAGGGGTTCTCCACCATAAGGTGATTTTAGTACTTACCTGGAAGGCAGTAATGGACATGCTTAGGAAGGATCTGCACTTGTCTTGGGGCTAAATGGCTATGTTGTGAGATTACCAGAACACTGTAGATTTTTGCGAACTGGTATTTCCTGTTTGAGTTTACTACTTTGCCTACAAATCCCATAATTCCATTCCCTCCCACCCATTGAAACATAAATGAGCTTTTCCAACCAGGGTGCCTCCAACTGTTGCAAAACTACAACTTCCAGCATGCCCGGACAGCCTTTGGCTGTCCGGGCATGCTGGGAGTTGTAGTTTTGCTACAGCTGGAGGCACACTGGTTGGGAAACACTACTGTAACTGCAGTATCTCAATCTATAGACAGCCCGGATTGGAGCTGACTTTGACCCCAGCCATAAAAAGCGTAGCGTATTGGCAGTACTGTATATATGGGGTTACGCTTGTATGGTCACCGGACCATAATAGTACAGCGGCCTGAAGCAGCTGCATAGTTCCCAAAATGTGCTGTTAAAGGGGTACTCTGGTGGGGAAAAATATGTTTTCAAATCAACTAGTGCCAGAAAGTCATACAGATTTGTAAATTCCTTCTGTATAAAAATCTTAATCCTTCCAGTACTTATCAGCTGCAGAATACTCCATAGGAAGTTGTGTGTGTTCTTTCCAGTCTGACCACAGTGCTCTCTGCTGACACCTCTGTCCGTGTCAGGAACTGTCCACAGCAGGAGCAAATCCCCATAGCAAACAGGAGCAAATTTGTTTGTTTTCCACCGGAGTACCCCTTTTTAAGGGATCAACCAGCTGAATATAAAGTAGATACATTGTAACGCCGCCTTTGTGTTCCAGCACTTGGGAGCCAATCCGCCTGAACACCTGGAGTATCAGGAGATGGTTTGCCCCTGCTGCATGGGTCGCTGCTCCTTCCTCTGGGCTTACAGCAACAAGATCGGAGGTAAGACCCCCCCCCCCCCCCCCCCAACCAGTCCTGCAGCTTCACTAATGGGACCATACGACTGACATTCACTTCATTAATGGGACCATATGACTGACATTCACTTCATTAATGGGACCATATTACTTACATTCACTTCATTAATGGGACCATATGACTGACGAATCCCACATAGTCATACATGTCTATAAGAATAGAACAAAGTTGGTGACTAGTTCCCTGCAGTTGTATCATAGAATTCTGTATCTGCAGGGGATTTGGAGCTCTGTGTCAGTAAAGATGCGGGATGTGACTATATATGTGGCTGATTTACATATCGCAGTAACTAATGTGTTGATTTTTGCTTCATCCAGTCCCTGTCGTCACCCAGATCACTCCAGCGGAAGTCGATCAGGAGGTAAAGATTGAGGACTGTCCAGAGGACACCAGCACGGTGCATAATGGTCCCAGTATAAAGAGCGAGGAGGAGACCGCCCCGTCCACCAGCTGTGACCAGGTAGCGGCTTCCACTAGTACCATTGAGTAGAGCAGTGTTTCCCAACCAATGTGCCTCCAGCTGTTGCTAGACTACAACTCTTAGCTCCCCCAGTTGCAAAACTACAACTCCCAGCATGCCCGGACAGCCAACGGCGTTCCGGACATGCTGGGAGGTGTAGTTTTGTAACTGGGGGAGGTCCACTGGTTGGGAAACACTAGAGTGGAGTGTCACTGCTTTTTTTTTTTTATCTCATTTACTCATTGTAAAAGGTCCTAATAAAACCTTTTTACCGTATTTTTTGCCGTATAGGACGCACTTTTTCTTCCCCAAAACTAGGGGGGGGGGGGGAGTTGGTGCGTCTTATATGGCAAATACATATTAAAAACCTACGGTAGTTTATAAAAGGTCAGGCGCATTTTCCGAGATGCAGTGTAAAGTATGGAGGATTGCATTCTGGGTGCCATAACTACTCCAAGGGCCCTGCATGTTTTCCCTTTCCTGTAGCGTAAAGAATGGAGGTTTTCAAGTTGGTCGCAAAAACTACATCCAGCGTCTTTTGAATCAATTTACAGGGATTCAATTTGTTCATGGCTGAGTTATTCCAACCTCTATCTCTCTGGCTGTTACAGAACTCCCATTATACATTTATTATTATCATTATTAGCATTAATTACTAGAATTATTTATTAGCATTATTATTATTATTGCATTAATAATGCTAATATTAATGCTAATAATGATGATGATGATGATGATGATATTCTTATTGGCATTAATAGTAGTATGTATTAGCATTATTTACTAGCATTATTGGCATTAATATTATTGGCATGATCATTTCATATTTTTTAATTAACATTGGATACATTTTTTTAGAAACCCATAAATGGCGACGTCTCCTTGAAAACAGAAATGAAATCAGAAGCCAAACCCTGCAAACTGCAAGAATATCAAGAATATCAGAAACCCAGAGAAAATGCAGCCACCTACTGGCCGAGCAACTGGCGGCGTAAACTGTGCCGCTGCGAGACGTGCATGGTAGGTGTGAACAATATGGCGCCTTGCCGGG
This sequence comes from Hyla sarda, assembly GCF_029499605.1. Lineage (NCBI taxonomy): Eukaryota > Metazoa > Chordata > Amphibia > Anura > Hylidae > Hyla > Hyla sarda. The sequence goes on from NC_079199.1 coordinate 6,080,404, forward strand.
AGGGTCCAGGTCATCGGTGTATACCAGTGTTTCCCAACCAGGGAGCCTCCAGCTGTTGCAAAACTACAACTCCTAGCATGCCTGGACAGCATGTGGCAGTGTGGGTAGCTGGTGGCTGTCCGGGCATGCTGAGAGTTGTAGTTTTGCAACAGCTGGTGAATGGGAACACTACTGTATACCGTGCGTGGCCGTGTTACACCTTTATCTTACGTTATTCTGTCCCTGCAGAAAATGTACAAAGAGCTGGAAGTTCTGTTCCTGTTAGATGAATGTGACACCGTTCAGGCCTATGAGCACAAGGGGAAGTCCGAGGAGGAGCAGGAGAGCAGCGACCCCCTGATGACCGCGCTCGGCACTATGAACCGCATCCAACAGGTGGAGCTCATCAGCGGTAAGCTTCAACCCCCGCCAACTCTTACCTCCTTTAACCCCTTAAGGACCAGACCAATTTTATTTTTGCATTTTTTGTTTTTTCCTCCTCCGCCTTCTAAAAATCATAACCCTTTTTTATTTATTATTTTTTTTAAATATTTCCACAGACCCATATGAGGCTTGTTTTTTGCGTCACCAATTGTACTTTGTAATGACATCACTTACCATAAAATGTACGACGTAACCAAACAAATATTATTTATGTGGAAAAAATTGAAAAGAAAACCGCAATTTAGCAAATTTTGAAGGTTTTGTTTTCACGCTGTACACTTTACGGTAAAAATGACAGGTTATCTGTATTCTGTGGGTCAATACGATTAAAATAATCCCCATGATTATATATTTTTCTATAATTGTGCCACTTAAAAAAAAATCTCAAACTATTTTAACAAAATTTGTATGTTTGAAATTGCCCTATTTTGACCACCTATAACGTTCAAATTTTTCCGCATACGGGGCGATATGAGGGCTCATTTTTTTGCGCCATGATCTGTAGTTTTTATTGGTACCACGTTTGCTTAGGTTTTACTTTTTATACATTTTTTATACATTTTTTTTTTTTGGAACAAAATGTGACACAAAAGCAGCAATTTTTGACTTTTTTTTAAATTTTTTTACATTTATGCCGTTCACCATACGGGATAATTAACAATGATAGTTCATACCTTTACGCACGCAGCGATACCAGATTTGTGTATTAATTATTATTTTACACTTTTTTGGGGGTAAAATGGGAAAAACTGACTTTTAACCTTTTTATTGGGGGGGGGGGGATTTTTCACATTATTTTTATTTATTTTCTTTTTAATAAATTTTTTTTTTTTAACTTTTTTTTTATTTACACTTTAATATTCCCCATAGGAGACTATTTATAGCAATCATTTGATTGCTAATACTGTTCAGTGCTATGCATAGCGCTGATCAGTGTTATCAGTGATCGTCTGCTCGATCTCAGACCAGAGCAGAAGACCCCGGGTGAGGGGACCTCCGGCCGCCATGCTGGATGATCGGATCCCCGCGGCAGCGCTGCGGGTGATCCGATCATCCATTTAAAGTGCCGCACTGCGCGATCTGTATTGATCACGGCATCTGGGGGGTTAATGGCGGACATCCGCGCGTTCGCAGATGTCCGCCATTACCAACGGGTCCCTGGCTGCTGATAGCAGCCGGGACCTGCCGAGCATGATGCGAGCATCGGTCCCGTGCTCAGTCATGGCGGAGCGTAAATGTACGTCATGGTGCATTAAGTACCACCTCAGCATGACGTACATTTACGTCCATTGTCGTTAATGGGTTAAAATGCTGTTTTCTCTGTCCTGCATTACCAAGAACGCTCTGTGCTGCTCTCCCCTTCCTGGTATCTGTTTACCGCAAAACTGTTGTCTGATTCACTGTAAGGTTTTGGCGCCTCGTTCCTGGGCCGCCCCTATCGCTTATTGTAGTTTTCTTATTCTACTAGAGTATAATGACCTGAAGACGGAGCTGAAGGATTATCTGAAGAAATTTGCAGAAGAAGGAAAGGTAATGCATTCTCTCCCCCCTATCCTGGATCTGGTAGTGGAACCTCCCCTCCCAAATATCATTCATGCCACATTTTGCTTTATTTTTATTTTTTTCAGGTGGTCCAGACCCAAGACATCCAGAAGTTCTTTGAAGATCTTCGTTCTCGGAAGAGGCAGCGGGTGGACGCGATGCAGTATTATTGTAGCTAACGGGACAGATAAAATCACCGTCTATTATAGACAGCAGACGTCTCTGCCCAGCCCCCGTCGTGTTTTTAATTCCTTTTTTTTTTTTTAATACAGACAGAAGAAACTGCTCATCCGCGGTGCAGATAGACATTGATAGGTTGGTGCAGTGTTTCTCAACCAGGGTGCCTCCAGCTGTTGCAAAACTACAACTCCCAGCATGCCCGGACAGCCGAAGGCTGTCCGGGCATGCTGGGAGTTGTAGTTTTGCAACAGCAGGAGGCACCCTTGTTGAGTAATACTGGATTAGTGTTGATCCGTGACTGATAGGACCTGGACTGCGTCCCCCCATGTATTGCAGAAACCCCTGAATCTGTCATCGCATTTAGCTACACTGCTCGCCCTTCCCCTCCCCTCCATAGGTCACCTGTAGTATTACATCCCGGCTGAGACATGGATCTTTCCTGCACCCCTGGGTGAGGCTATGTATTGTGTCGCCAGGGTGTCATTTTTAATTGAATTATAATGAAATCTGTTGTGTTTCCTATATTTAGGGTGTTGTTCCCCCTAAACCTGTGTATTCTCTCTTGTAGAGATAGGGCCCCTAATCGTTGTCGGGAGATTCCTGTAAGGAGACATTTGCAGCTCTGGGCTCGGCTGTATCAGCTCGGCCCCCCGCTGCCCTCACAGCCCACCCGCTGCTTGTGCGTCATGTCTCCATGTCGCTGATCATGTGTCTCCAGATTTATCCGCAATCATTGCAATAAAACAGATTGAAAACCTTTTAATATCCTGGAGAGAATGTAGAACATCTGTGTCTTTAAAGGGTTAACTAAATCCATCAGGATCCCACTCCCTCACGGGAAAGGCCTGCAGTGTAAAGAAGGGAGGTTGTCCCTGGCTCTGTACAGTAAACACAACAAATTAACATGTTACTGCCCCCATTAGAGTTGAGCGAACCTCGGCTGTTGATTACTTTAGTCTGCATAAATTAGTTCAGCTTTCCAAGGGCTCTGGTTGCCTGGAAAAGGTGGATGCAGGAGATCTAAGACTGTCATTCCAGGCAACCAGGGCCCTTGGAAAGCTGAACTTATTTACGCAGACTAAAGTAATCAACACCCGAGCTACGAGGTTCGCTATGAGCCAATTTACTGTAAGTTCACTCAACTCTAATGGGGGTAGTAACATGTTACTACCCCCATTAGAGCTGAGTGAACTTACAGTAAATTGGCTCGCAGCTCGGCTGTTGATTACTTTAGTCTGCGTAAATTAGTTCAGCTTTCCAAGGGCTCTGGTTGCCTGGAAAAGTCTGGGATGACAGTCTAAGGTCTCCTAGGTCTGTATCCACCTTTTCCAGGCAACCGGAGCCCTTGGAAAGCTGAACTAATTTATGCAGACTAAAGTAATCAACAGCCGAGCTGCGAGGTTCGCTACGAGCCAATTTACTGTAAGTTCGCTCAACTCTAACCTCCATCCTTTACACTGCAGTCTGATCTGAAGTGACTTAAAGGGGTACTCATTTATTTAAATGAACTGGTGCCAGAAAGTTAAACAAATTTGTAAATTACTTCTATTAAAATATCTTTACCCTTCCAGTACTTATTAGCAGCTGTATGCTACAGAGGAAATTCTTTGCTTTTTTTTTTAATTTATTTTTTGTCTTGTCCACAGTGCTCTCTGCTGACACCTTTGTCCATATCAGCTGTCCAGAGCAGGAGAAAATCCCCATAGCAAACCTATGCTACTATGGACAGTTCCTGACATGGACAGAGGTGTCAGCAGAGAGCACTGTGGACAAGACAAAAAAAAGAAATTCAAAAAGAATAATTTCCTCTGTAGCATACAGCTGCTAATAAGTACTGGAAGGGTAAACATATTTTAATAGAAGTAATTTACAAATTTGTTTAACTTTCTGGCACCAGTTCATAAAAAAATAAAAAAAATTCTACCAGAGTACCTTTTTTTTTTTTTTTAGCAGCTTGTTGTTTAATTTGGGTCAGTGGCGTCATCAGGGGAATCCGGGAGAATTCATGGAGTATGGCCTACTATGGGCAAAGTTACCATGTAGCACTCACCTTACACTGCCCCGGAAATCGTAGTGAATGTAAACAATGCCGTTGTGTGAATGATGGGGGATGTAATCACGCCTGTGTTTGCAGCAGGTTACTGGCAGAGGTGGAGATAAGTATGGGGTTTCAAACACTGCATGCTGGAGTGACATCTGATGTATTGGAAGGTTCGGACCCAAACACATTCAATGCGTCTTCTTAGGCTGTCACCAGGTTAATCTGCTGAGCAGCACTAAGCCACATTTCCCCCTGCTAAGGCCACTCACAAAACACACCATGTAGTCTTAAAGGGGTACTCCGGTGCTAAGACATCTTATCCCCTATCCAAAGGATAGAGGATAAGATGCCTGATCGCGGGGGTCCCGCCGCTGGGGACCCCCATTATCTTCCATGCCGCACCCTGCTAGAATTAGCCCCCGGTGTGTGCTCGCTCCGGGTCTGATTACTGGCGATCACAGGGACAGAGCATAGTGATGTCACAGCTCCACCCCCCTCAATGCAAGCCTATGGGAGGGGGTGTGACAGCTGTAGCATGTGCGCTTCGCCCACCTATCTGAGAGGTGCACATGCTACACACAATTGATTCCCTATGGAATTAGCATGTGCTCCTCTCAGAGCTGGGGTCCCTTCCGAAGATCATGGGGCCCCGACTGCAGTAATTTTGTCTATACAAGGGTGGCTGACAACCTTCAGAGCAGTGTTTCCCCAATCAGGGTGCCTCCAGCTGTTGCAAAACAAACTTCCAGCATGCCCAGACAGCTGGGGGCATGCTGGGAGTTGTAGTTTTGATACAGCTGGAGGCACCCTGGTTCAGCCGCCACCTCCCAGACACAGCACCTCTACACTAAGGGTTATCAAGAAAGTGACATTTTATTATGACGATACAAAAACATATAAAGCAGAAAACATACAGAAGTGGAGGACGAGGAAACAGATTATTTTCCTTGTGTACAAAACGCAGCAAAGGATTTGCGCAGGTTGGCGAGCAGCGCAGGGAAGTTCTTGGTTTCTTGCAGTTTCTTCTCGTACTCGGCCATGCAGTCCAGGGGAGGATCACAACCTGTGACTAAAGAGGAAGGACACCTGTCAGTGACACCTTCTGTATAAACAGCAGTGGGCGCCATCTATAACTCTGAATATCAGAGCATGCTGAGAGTTGTAGTCATGGAAACGCACTGCATGAAAGCAATAAAAAGGTTCTGTCTGCTGTTTCCTTGTTGTCATACAAGGAGGATGAGACTTTCCCATAGAGACTGAATACTAGAGATGAGCGGAGTATTCAATTCATCCCAAACTTCTCGGCTCGGCGGTTGCTGACTATCCTGTATAAATTAGTTTGGCTTTCAGGTGCTCCGGTGGCTGGAGACTCTCCTAGGACTGTATCCAATTTTCCAGCCACCGGACACCTGAAAGCCAAACTAATTTATACAGGATAAAGTCAGCAACTGCCGAGCCGAGAAGTGCGGGACGAATCGAATTACTGTAACTTCGCTCCTCTCTACTAGTGACGTCACTTACGTTGATATTCTCCTTCCATATTGAAGTAAATGATGAAGGTAAACGGCTCCTCCGGGTCTTTGGGGTTAATGCCCCTGAAGACAAACTGCAGCCTGTCACCTGGAAGAGACAACAGATCAGGAGATGACCCCCAGATCACTGATGACCCCTGCCCCCCCCCCCGATCACTCCTGACCCCCAGATGACCCCTGACCCCCCAACTCACTCCTGCCCCCCCAGATGACCCCGCCCCCCCAGATCACTCATGACCCCTGCCCGCCCCCCCAGATCACTCATGACCCCCCCATATGACCCCTGCCCCCCCAACTCACTCCTGACACCCCCAGATGACCCCCCACCCCGATCACTCATGACCCCCCTGCCCCCCAGATGACCCCTGCCCCCCCAACTCACTCCTGACCCCTCAGATGACCCCTGCCCCCCCCCAACTCACTCCTGACCCCCCAGATGACCCCTGCCCCCCCCCAACTCACTCCTGATCCCCCAGATGACCCCTGCCCCCCCCCCAACTCACTCCTGATCCCCCAGATGACCCCTGCCCCCCCAACTCACTCCTGATCCCCCAGATGACCCCTGCCCCCAACTCACTCCTGACCCCCCAGATGACCCCTGCCCCCCCAACTCACTCCTGACCCCCCAGATGACCCCTGCCTCCCAGATGACCCCTGCCCCCCAACTCACTCCTGACCCCCCAGATGATCCCTGCCCCCCCCCAACTCACTCCTGACCCCCCACCCCCAGATCACTCATGACCCCTGCCCGCCTCCCAGATCACACATGACCCCTCCCCCCCCAAAATCACTCCTGACCCCCCCAGATGCCCCCTGATCACTCATGACCCCTGCCCGCCCCCCCCAAATCACTCCTGACCCCCTCCCCCCCAAATCACTCCTGACCCCCCAGATGACCCCTGCCCGCCCTCCTAGATGACCCCTGCCCACTCCCCAAGATGACCCCTGCCCCCCCGCCCACAGATCACTCATGACACCCTGCCCTCCCCCCCAGATCACTCATGACACCCTGCCCTCCCCCCCCCCCCCCAGATCACTCATGACACCCTGCCCTCCCCCCCCCCCCCCAGATCACTCATGACACCCTGCCCTCCCCCCCCCCAGATCACTCATGACACCCTGCCCTCCCCCCCCAGATCACTCATGACACCCTGCCCTCCCCCCCCAGATCACTCATGACACCCTGCCCTCCCCCCCAGATCACTCAGGACCCCTCCCCGGGCTGCAGTCACCCCCTACACAATTCCAAGATAAGATCCGCAGTCCTCAGAAATACTTTGTGTTAAAATTGTAAAGTCCTGCAAAGCTTTGCTGTCAGTGAATGGAACAATTTTTTTTTGCACTCATTCACGTGCTGCTATTGTAAATGCTGCAGCATATTTTTATTTTTTTACTACACATATATATATCTTTTTTATTTAATTTTTTTTATAACAAGGAAAAGTCGCAGCATTTCTACTTTTAAAAAACGGCAATCTGTGGCACAGTGCATGTGGCTGAGTTTCTGGTGTCCGCCCCCCAAAAAATGAACGTGTCCGGAATCATTTCAGAAACTCATTGCCTTCTAAGGAGACGACGCAGTTCGGAACCCTCCTGTACCAGCTGCGCCATTTACAGATCATCTACCCATTTTGAAATATTTCTTCCATTTGGACCCCACTAATCGGAATCCCCCGTATGGCGGCTGTATAAGTTACCTTGTAGTTTCCGGATGTCCAGCCCCAGACGCTCCTTGAATAATGTGGCCGCGTTCTGCAGCTCCTTCAGCTTCTCCTTATTCACTTTTTTGTTTGCCAAAGCAACTGCAAGAGAAAGGAGAAGAGAAGATAACCCCCATCATCCACCTCCCTGACACACGTCTCATCACACAGCAGCTATGGGCGGCTCTTACGCTCCCGCTTGTGCGCGATCTCTTCTCGTAAGCTCTGCATGTGCTCGGACAGCGCAGCGCTCAGCTTCTCGTTCTCCTTCACCCTGGCGATCTCCCTCAGGACGTTTTCCTTCTTCTCCTCAATTCGCTTATTCTGGTTTTTGGTGTCTGAGGAAAGACATGGGAGCAGGTCACCCAGACGCCGCAAGACAAATATGGCGCCAATGGCGAGCGTCCGAACGATAAGAGAGACTGTCACGGCTTCTATAATTGTCTGAGTCGTCTCCATACCGAAGTATTTACCAACCAGCTGTTGCAAAACTACAACTCCCAGCATGCCCGGACAGCCAACGGCTGTCCGGGCATGCTGGGAGTTGTAGCTTTGCAACAGCTGGAGGCGCCCTGGTTGGGAAACACTAGTATATAACTTGGCAGATCTGACATTCAGGATTCTTAGAAAGCTGTAGTAGCTGCAGTCATATAAATTGTTAGGCCGTACTAGGTATTAGGGCAGTGTTTCCCTAACAGGGTGCCTCCAGCTGTTGCAAAACTACAACTCCTAGCATGTGGTGGCTGTACGGAAATGCTGAGAGTTGTAGTTCTGCAACAGCTGGAGGCACCCTGGTTGTAAAACACTGGTGTAGACCAACACTGATGTAGGCCAACGGCTGTCCGGGCATGCTGGGAGTTGTAGTTTTGCAACAGCCGGAGGCAAACCTGGTTGGGAAACACTGACCTATACTATATACTACTATATATTCCAACATGCTGGGAGTTGTAATTTTGCAACAGCTGGAGACACCCTGGTTGGGAAACACTAGTATATAACTTGGCAGATCTGACATTCAGGATTCTTAGAAAGCTGCAGTCATATTAATTTTGGGGCTGTAGTAGGTATTAGAGCAGTAATTCCCTAACAGGGTGCCTCCAGCTGTTGCAAAACTACAACTTCAAGCATGCTGGGAGTTGTAGTTTTGCAACAGCAGGATGCACACTGGTTGTAGAACACTGGTGTAGACTAACACTGATGTAGGCCAACGGCTGTCCGGGCATGCTGGGAGTTGGAGTTTTGCAACAGCTGGAGGCATCCTGGTTGGGAAACACTAGTATATAACTTGGCTGATCTGACATTCAGTATTCTTAAGAAGCTGTAGTAGCTGCAGTCATATTAATTGTTAGGCCGTACTAGGTATTAGGGCAGTGTTTCATTAACAGGGTAACTCCAGCTGTTGCAAAACTACAACTCCTAGCATGTGGTGGCTGTCCAGGAATGCTGGGAGTTGTAGTTTTGCAACAGCTGGAGGCACACTGGTTGTAAAACACTTGTGTAGACCAACACTGATGTAGGCCAACGGCTGTCCAGGCATGCTGGGAGTTGTAGTTTTGCAACAGCTGGAGGCACACCAGCTGGGAAACACTTCCATACATATACATTTAGATTTCATTACAATAGGCGCCTCCCTTTGTAAATTTTCACTCTTATCTGATCGCCGGTGGACCCGCTGATCACCAGAACTGGCGTCCGGTGCCCCCTGAAGATGTGGAGCAGCAGTCAAGCAAAACCAGTCGGGGGCGATCCTCACAGGGATGATAGTCCGTCCCATAGAGACTGAATACAGCAGCAGCTTGACTGCATAGGACTTTGTTTTCCACCGGAGTACCCCTTTAACCTCACCTACCTAGAGCTCTAACTTTTCATTTAGATGGAGACCTTGTATTTTTACCACATAATAAGAAATATGATTTCAATATAATAATAAGATATATTTATATAATTTTATTAAGATTTTATAAAAGCCCTCACAAAGCTACAAAGAAACAAATAGGTATAGATCTATGTACTATATACCTTTATAGCTGTATGAGGGGTTTTATAAAATTATATTTACATATAAAATGATTAATATTTTTAATACATTTTTCTTATCACATTAAATTCTTGAATAAAAGGTTTCCATTAAAAAATTAAAAAAAAACAATTACAAGGTCCACAGCTAAATAAAAGCTCCCAGACATAAAGACGACTTTGCAGTATTTGAGGGGTGGATCAGGTGACTTCCCCCCCCTGGACGCTGCAGTTACTATTGACTGCGCTCTCGGCTGCAGACGTCACATGACAGGGAGGGGATTTACTATGAAGGATCCAGAAGATTATCGGACGTAACTGAAAGGATCTGTCGTTACCTTCTCTGGACTCCAGGATCTTCTCCACCATCATTTCTCCTTCTCTGTATTTTTTATTCAAAGAGTCTGAAGAAGAAAAATAAAATGTTACAGGAATCCGCGCCATTTCATGTCAGACTACGCAGAAGAGCGGCAAGATGAAACAAATTGTGGTCGGTGCGTCCAGCTTTTCTTAAACTACAACTCCCAGCAAGCGCAAAATTCCAATGACTGTCCAGGCATGGCAGGGGTTGTAGAGTTACACACTGTGGCGGTCTGGGCATGCTGGGGGTTGTAGTGTTGCACACTGTGGCTGTCTGGGCATGCTGGGGGTTGTAGTATTGTACTGTGGCTGTCCTGGCATGCTGGGGGTTGTAGTGTTGCACACTGTGGCTGTCTGGGCATGCTGGGGGTTGTAGTATTGTACTGTGGCTGTCCTGGCATGCTGGGGGTTGTAGTGTTGCACACTGTGGCTGTCTGGGCATGCTGGGGGTTGTAATGTTGTACTGTGGCTGTCCTGGCATGCTGGGGGTTGTAATGTTGCACACTGTAGCTGTCCTGGCATGCTTGGGGTTGTAGTGTTGCACACTGTAGCTGTCTGGGCATGCTGGGGGTTGTAGTGTTGCACACTGTAGCTGTCTGGGCATGCTGGGGGTTGTAGTGTTGCACACTGTAGCTGTCTGGGCATGCTGGGGGTTGTAGTGTTGCACACTGTAGCAGTCTGGGCATGCTGGGGGTTGTAGTATTGTACTGTGCCTGTCCTGGCATGCTGGGGGTTGTAGTGTTGTACTGTGGCTGTCCTGGCATGCTGGGGGTTGTAGTGTTGCACACTGTAGCTGTCCTGGCATGCTGGGGGTTGTAGTGTTGCACACTCTAGCTGTCCTAGCATGCTGGGGGTTGTAGTGTTGCACACTCTAGCTGTCTGGGCATGCTGGGGGTTGTAGTGTTGCACACTGTAGCTGTTTAGGCATGCTGGGGGTTGTAGTATTGTACTGTGGCTGTCTGGGCATGCTGGGGGTTGTAGTGTTGCACACTGTGGCTGTCCTGGCATGCTGGGGGTTGTAATGTTGCACACTGTGGCTGTCCGGGCATGCTGGGGGTTGTAGTGTTGCACACTGTGGCTGTCTGGGCATGCTGGGGGTTGTAATGTTGCACACTGTGGCTGTCTGGGCATGCTGGGGGTTGTAATGTTGCACACTGTGGCTGTCTTGGCATGCTGGGGGTTGTAGTGTTGCACACTGTGGCTGTCTTGGCATGCTGGGGGTTGTAGTGTTGCACACTGTGGCTGTCTTGGCATGCTGGGGGTTGTAGTGTTGCACACTGTGGCTGTCTTGGCATGCTGGGGGTTGTAGTGTTGCACACTGTAGCTGTTTAGGCATGCTGGGGGTTGTAGTGTTGCACACTGTGGCTGTCTGGGCATGCTGGGGGTTGTAGTATTGTACTGTGGCTGTCTGGGCATGCTGGGGGTTGTAGTATTGTACTGTGGCTGTCTGGGCATGCTGGGGGTTGTAGTGTTGCACACTGTGGCTGTCCTAGCATGCTGGGGGTTGTAGTGTTGCACACTCTAGCTGTCTGGGCATGCTGGGGGTTGTAGTGTTGCACACTGTAGCTGTTTAGGCATGCTGGGGGTTGTAGTATTGTACTGTGGCTGTCTGGGCATGCTGGGGGTTGTAGTGTTGCACACTGTGGCTGTCCTGGCATGCTGGGGGTTGTAATGTTGCACACTGTGGCTGTCCGGGCATGCTGGGGGTTGTAGTGTTGCACACTGTGGCTGTCTTGGCATGCTGGGGGTTGTAGTGTTGCACACTGTGGCTGTCTTGGCATGCTGGGGGTTGTAGTGTTGCACACTGTGGCTGTCTTGGCATGCTGGGGGTTGTAGTGTTGCACACTGTGGCTGTCTTGGCATGCTGGGGGTTGTAGTGTTGCACACTGTGGCTGTCTTGGCATGCTGGGGGTTGTAGTGTTGCACACTGTAGCTGTTTAGGCATGCTGGGGGTTGTAGTGTTGCACACTGTGGCTGTCTGGGCATGCTGGGGGTTGTAGTATTGTACTGTGGCTGTCTGGGCATGCTGGGGGTTGTAGTATTGTACTGTGGCTGTCTGGGCATGCTGGGGGTTGTAGTGTTGCACACTGTGGCTGTCCTGGCATGCTGGGGGTTGTAGTGTTGCACACTGTGGCTGTCCGGGCATGCTGGGGGTTGTAGTGTTGCACACTGTGGCTGTCCTGGCATGCTGGGGGTTGTAGTGTTGCACACTGTGGCTGTCTGGGCATGCTGGGGGTTGTAGTGTTGCACACTGTGGCTGTCTGGGCATGCTGGGGGTTGTAATGTTGCACACTGTGGCTGTCTTGGCATGCTGGGGGTTGTAGTGTTGCACACTGTGGCTGTCTTGGCATGCTGGGGGTTGTAGTGTTGCACACTGTGGCTGTCTTGGCATGCTGGGGGTTGTAGTGTTGCACACTGTGGCTGTCTGGGCATGCTGGGGGTTGTAATGTTGCACACTGTGGCTGTCCTGGCATGCTGGGGGTTGTAGTGTTGCACACTGTGGCTGTCTTGGCATGCTGGGGGTTGTAGTGTTGCACACTGTGGCTGTCTTGGCATGCTGGGGGTTGTAGTGTTGCACACTGTGGCTGTCCTGGCATGCTGGGGGTTGTAGTGTTGCACACTGTGGCTGTCCTGGCATGCTGGGGGTTGTAGTGTTGCACACTGTGGCTGTCCTGGCATACTGGGGGTTGTAGTATTGTACTGTGGCTGTCTGGGCATGCTGGGGGTTGTAGTGTTGCACACTGTAGCTGTTCTGGCATGCTGGGGGTTGTAGTGTTGCACACTGGTCACTATTGCTGCTCTCACCGCTGATTTTCTGCAGCGACTCCTTGTACGAGTCCTTGATCTCCTGCGGGGACATCTCTTCGCTGTTTTGGCTGATAAACCGCGTCCGGAAATCCTGCATGAAGGCGTGGAGGCTCTGCTCGTCATCCATCTTGGTAGTAGACATGGCGCCCAGCGCGCCAAAGAAGCTGTCCTCGCTGAACGGGCAGAAAAGAGAAGAATAGAGAATTACGCCAGATAATCGGACCCCCCGGATTACCAGTCAGACGCCATCACTACCGTCTAAAGAAAACAGAACTGTGACATTTACAGCACTGTAAAGTGAGGAGCTGTGACCCTGAGGAGGGCATCACATGTCCTGCCACAAGCCACGCCCCCTCACAGGTGCCCCTCCTCCCCTTAATAAAAATAACAACAAAAACGGGGCGCCCATTTGTAATGCGTTACTCTTAACAATATGAGAAATCACGTGACCTGACCTCCCTGGTACCTGACTGCCTCCCCCTCCATAACGCCCGGTGCCCCCGTTACTCACCCGGTTCCGTTTATAAGGCGGCGCTCCCCCTCCCGGATTCAAACGATGCCGCGCAGCCAGTGACGTCACTAAGTCCGGCCAATCGACTTCCCTGCGCCGCATCGCGCAGGCTGACAAATCGATCGCCGAGACCAGGCGCCGCTGCTGGGACAACACGTGGTGACGTCACTCAGTACAGCCAATCCACGTCCTACTCCGCAGCGCTCAGGCTGAAAATCGATCGCCGAAATCAGACGACGCTGCTATGACAACACGAGTTGACGCCACAAAGCTTAGCCAATCAACGCCCTACGCCTTAAGGAGCAGGCTGAAAATCAACCACCGAGACCTGGCACCGCCGCCATTTTTGTTATGGGCAAATGTTCTGTTACTTAGATTTATCTTTTGCAGCACTTGAATTATCTTCCCTATGATGTGAAATAAGATATGTGAACGGACTATTATAATATATACACACACACACACTATATATATATATATATATATATATATATATATATATATACACACACACATACATATATATATAGTATATATGTATATACGCTAAAAATAATCATTACAGATTTTTCCTCATTAGGTCGGTGTCTGGATTCCGTTGCATTGCCGTGGAATGAGATTTGCCATAGAATGAGATGGTCCGCCTCCATCACATCCTATTGGCTCTCTCTTGTCACATGACATATTTAAACGTCACAAATCTCATTCCACAGCAGTGTCAATTTGGCTATCACAGGGAGAGGATCTCCTCACCCTGTGATAGCTGAAGCTGTACGGAGCTCTCATGGCCTCTGTGGCCCGACAGAATTTCACACATGTACGCAGCTCATACGGCTGCCTCATATACATTTACTGTTCATCCACAGCGCTATCGGGATCCCTATGCCCGATGGCGCTGTCATCAGGATCCCCACGCCCGCAGCTCTACACCCCGTCCCCCGCATCTCTACTCCCCGTCCCCCGCAGCTCTACTCCCCGTCCCCCGCATCTCTACTCCCCGTCCCCCGCAGCTCTACACCCCGTCCCCCGCATCTCTACTCCCCGTCCCCCGCAGCTCTACTCCCCGTCCCCTGTGAACGCTCAGGGAGCGATCCACAGCGCTATGGGGATTCCTACGCCCGATGGCGCTGTGATCAGTGTGCGTCCCCGCGAGCGCCCCATGCCCGCAGCTGTACTCCCCGTCCCTCCGTAGCTCTACTCCCCGTCCCCTGTGAACGCTCAGGGAACGGGGAACAGAAAGTAGAGCATCGGGCGCAGGTTAAGTTATTCGCGTAGTGCTGCGCATGCGCAGTACTACTTTACCTGCGCCCGATGCTCTACTTTCTGTTCCCCGTTCCCTGAGCGTTAACGGGACGGGGAGTACAGCTGCGGGGGGCGGAGGACGGGGAGTACAGCTGCGGGCATGGGGCGCTCGCGGGGACGCACACTGATGACAGCGGCATCAGGAATAGGAATCCCCATAGCGCTGTGGATCGCTCCCTGAGCGTTCACAGGGGACGGGGAGTAGAGCTCCGGGGGACGGGGAGTAGAGCTGCGGGGGGACGGGGAGTAGAGATGCGGGGGACGGGGAGTAGAGCTGCGGGGGACGGGGAGTAGAGCTGCGGGGGACGGGAAGTACAGCTGCGGGGGACGGGGTGTAGAGCTGCGGGCGTGGGGATCCTGATGACAGCGCCATCGGGCATAGGGATCCCGATAGCGCTGTGGATCAACAGTAAATGTATATGAGGCAGCCGTATGAGCTGCGTACATGTGTGAACTTCTGTCGGGCCACAGAGGCCATGAGAGCTCCGTACAGCTTCAGCTATCACAGGGTGAGGAGATCCTCTCTCTGTGATAGCCAAATTGACAATGCTGTGCGCATCGATGCGTGACGTTTAAATATGTCACGTGACAAGAGAGAGCCAATAGGATGTGATGGAGGCGGACCATCTCATTCTATGGCAAATCTCATTCTACGGCAATGCACCGTCACCTGTAGATGTTGGAGTCATATATAATGATATGGAATTGTCAGGTCGCTTGGGGGTCACATTGCGACCCCATTCACTTACCCACAATCCTTTGTGGTGCCATACAGCAGCGTTTCCCTATCAGGGTACCTCCAGCTGTTGCAAAACTACAACTCCCAGCATGCCCGGACAGCCAACGGCTGTCCGGGCATGCTGGAAGTTGTAGTTTTGCAACAGATAAAAACATCCTGGTTGGGAAACACCACCGTACAGTGATCATTGGACACACAACCCATTTCGCAGCCATATTTCGCCATGCAGCCTAAGGGCTTGTTCACATTGAGGAAACATTTCTTGCTGAATTCCTCCATGTATCAGCGGCACCGTCCCATTGACTAACAGCACTTCTCTTGCGGCTTCTTTCAGAACGTTGAACATGTTTAAATCTAAATCCCCATCGGAAGTTCCGCAGTGTCCACAGCGCCGTGGAATTGCATAGTGATCAAATAACTGTATGATCACATTGGGGCTCCGCATCACAACTAATGACTAGTGAAGGGGATTGTACTGTGACCCACAAGCGCTGCTGAAACCACAACCCAAAAGTCTCCAGAAATCTTTACAGGATATAAGTCTGGTCCAGTGCCAGCACCAGGCACCACAGGCCTCTTGGTTGCTTCTCTGATTAGTTTGGGTGGATGTATTTGTCTTGGTAGGTTTGCGGTTGTGCTTTCTTCTTTTCATTTTCTGATGATTGATTTTATGGGGTTCCATAAGATATTCAAAACTTCAGATATATATATATATTTTACGTAATCCTGCTTTGTACTTCTCCACGCTACCCCTGACCTGTTTGTTGAGCTCCTGCTGTTAGTTCAGTAATGCTCTCTAACAAACTCTGGGACATCACAGATCAGGTGTATTTTATACTGAGATTAAATTACAGATTGGTAGGACCCTATTTACCAATCATGTGACTTGATGACACCAGATCTTTGTTAGGGGGTCACACAGTGAAGGGGGTGAATACATATGCACCCAACACCTTTCAGATTTTTTGCTTATTTCCTCCACTTCCAAATGATGGACTATTATGTGTTGATCCATTACATAAAATCACAATGAAATTAATCTGAGGTTATACAGTAAAAAAAACGTTTGGGGAAGAGGGGGGGGATACTTTTGCAGGGCACTGTTGCCGCTTTCCCAGAGACCACTCCACTCTTGTCCTCAGGTTGGGGTCTTGCAGTTCCATTAAAGTTGAAAAAAAAAAAAGTAATACCGCACACAACCTGGGGAAAGGTGTAGCACTGTTTTTAGGAGAAACCAGATCTGTTCTTTCAATCCCATTTA
This sequence comes from Hyla sarda, assembly GCF_029499605.1. Taxonomy (NCBI): domain Eukaryota; kingdom Metazoa; phylum Chordata; class Amphibia; order Anura; family Hylidae; genus Hyla; species Hyla sarda. The sequence continues at coordinate 6,096,819 of NC_079199.1, forward strand.
CCCAGGGCCCCAGCTGACACCACAACCCACCGTAACCTTGCAATTGCTTTGAGGACGCCGATCACTTATTACGTATTTTTTTTCCATAATGATGTTATGAACAAACAGTTTAGATAAACGTGTATTGTCAGAAACAAAACAAAAAAATAAAAAAAAACTTTTTATATGTTGTTCATCCTGGCAAAATATCAACCCTCCTAATATACTTCATAAGAAAATTGTATTTGCTTTTTATAGAAATCATGGCTTATAAGACCCCTAGGGACCCCATATCATCCAGAACATAATCCTGTCCGGCTGCAGCAGCATCACCTTTGTCCCAGCTGAAGCACAGGCATGGACAAAGTCTAGTATGTGAGGGCAGGACTAGCCTCCTCTGTGCTCACTCCTGTCCTATCAGATTACAGAGAAGCCTGCAGTGATTAAATGGAGAACTAGCACAGCACAGTCGACTCAGGGAGAAAGCAGTCATTCAGAATGAGGAAACACCCCCTCCAGAGCACAGGATGACAAGCCAAGTGAGCAACAGAAAGAAGGTATTTGTGAGAAATATAGGTGCTAGACAAATTATATGTATATGATCAGGATTTGGTATTCAGTAATGTAACTTTGTGGGCTATGACATACGCATTAAGTCACAAAAATATTGGTGTAAATTCACTGCAATTTTTAGTTTTACAGCTGCTTTTAGGCTCAAACAAAAAGCTTGGTCGTCATGTTTGTTTTTCACATTTTTTTTAATTATTTTTAAATAAAAAAAAAAGTCTGGTTTCCCCCAGACATGCTGCTGCCCCCATCATACTTCCCTGTAGGGATGGTATTGGGCAGGTTATGGGTCATTGGCAGTAGCTGGTTTCTTCCAGACACGAGTTTGAGGATTGGAGGCCAAAATGTTAGAGAGTAGCTCCCAACATTTTTTTTTCTGTCCCTGCCTATTGCCCATCTATACCTAACCCTTAACCCCTTTACTATCTGCAAAATGCCTTTTTGTCTACCTGGTAGTGTGCTCACTTATCAGGTAGACAGGCAGACTATCCCAGCAGGCATGACGTCACTGATATCTGTCAGGGCATGCTGGGAGTTGTAGTGGCGAAATAACTGGAGGCACCTTGTGTTGAAAACAATAACTTATGGCCATGGCGCTACACCGAACCCCGCTCCCCCCCCCCCCCCCCCCCCCCGTGTTGAATACAACTGTTATGGCTATGGCCACGGCACTACCCCAAACCCCACTCTCCCTTCTCCCCTCCCCCCGAATAAGACATACCCAAGTGCTGAGTCCTGAGGCAGAAGCGCGTATATGCCGGGAGGCGGGGCCGGCGTGTGAGGCCAGGGAGCCAATGCTCGCTCAGCGCTCACTTCTGCCTGTCTGACAGCCCGGGAGTGAGCGCGGGCTGAATGAATTAGGACCGATTGCCCGCCCGGCATCGGTCCAAATATAAGCATGATGTCACACCAGCCTGCAGCCGGCCACTAGTGGTTGGTTTTCAAGTGTGATATAAACTATTTTAATGGAAAAAAAAACATAATTAATGAATCTATATTATTATTAGAGATATGTTGTAGTATATAAGTAAAACGTTTGGCGACAGCGCCCACTTAAACCTTTGTGAGGAACAAGATTCTCTGGTCCGATCGTCCTTTAACCTCTTACACATCATAACTCAAAGAGAACACAAACCTCCGATTCATCTTCTAGCATTTTCATTTTTTATTTTTCCTGAACAGTTGTATAATACTTTTCCACAATTTGCTTTGTCATTTCATAATTATGTTGACCCTCGAGTTCCTTAAAAAAATAAAATAAAAATGCATACACAATATTTTATTGAGATTATGATTTCTCTCCTGCATAATAAAAGTAGATATGCAGCGGTATCTGCAGCCTCTGTCCATGTCGCAGTCCCACACATGTCGTCCGGTCGCTGAGGTTTGCGCATTCATACTGGGAGGGCTGGCAATCACCTATTAGGACCGCCCACTGGACTCCTAAGCACAGAATTAACAGATGTTTAGATTAACACTTTTTGAAGCTAAACTGAATCTTTTCCCACAAAACTACATATTAACGGGCGCTGCTTCTCCTGCTCTATAACAAACTGACAGAACGAGCAGGACGCACCACAGATCAGGTTCACTTCAAAAGCCAAACAATCATACGGAGCCTGAGACGCACTGAGACCTATTACACTTGTATAAAACCTGACATTACCTCAACAGCTTCACTCCACTGGACCATCAGAAACTATCCGGCCTCAAGTCTTCATCCTGGCAGAGTCATTGTTCTGTAATACATGATAGAATGTCACTGTACATACATTACTTATCCTGTACTGATCCTGAGTTATATCCTGTATTATACTCCAGAGCTGTACTCACTATTCTGCTGGTGAGGTCACTGTGTACATACATTACATTACTTATCCTGTACTGATCCCGAGTTATATCCTGTATTATACTCCAGAGCTGTACTCACTATTCTGCTGGTGGGGTCACTGTGTACATACATTACATTACTTATCCTGTACTGATCCTGAGTTATATCCTGTATTATACTCCAGAGCTGTACTCACTATTCTGCTGGTGAGATCACTGTGTACATACATTACATTACTTATCCTGTACTGATCCTGAGTTATATCCTGTATTATACTCCACACCTGCACTCACTATTCTGCTGGTGGGGTCACTGTACATACATTACTTATCCTGTACTGATCCCGAGTTATATTCTATTCTGCTGGTGGGGTCACTGTACATACATTACTTATCCTGTACTGATCCTGAGTTATATCCTGTATTATACTCCAGAGCTGCACTCACTATTCTGCTGGTGAGGTCACTGTGTACATACATTACATTACTTATCCTGTACTGATCCTGAGTTATATCCTGTATTATACTCCAGAGCTGTACTCACTATTCTGCTGGTGAGGTCACTGTGTACATACATTACGTTACTTATCCTGTACTGATCCTGAGTTATATCCTGTATTATACTCCAGAGCTGTACTCACTATTCTGCTGGTGAGGTCACTGTGTACATACATTACATTACTTGTGTATGATAGAAGTCATTGGTACATTGCACATGAGGCAAAACCAAAAGTCCTCCATCTTTTTCTCTGCCTCCCTTCGTTACGCACCTGCAAACAGAGTATAACAGGGACGCCTTTGTGGGAGGGTTACAAGACTATGTACAGGGCTCTCTAGGACCTGTATACACTGTATGGGGCTGTGGTGACCCTGGCAGCCCCATGTTAGGAGAAGGACGCCAATTGTTACCTGTTGTGAAGGTTTCTGTCCCTTTAATCAGCGATCCGGCATCCATTGGTATAGCTGAGACCTGCAATAGACAGAATGATCAGGCGACGCAATAACCATAGCGCAAATTAATTGAACAGAATTACACAAATCTCCAAGTTCCAAATTTCGGATCCATTCACTGCATGTGATTCCTATGATCTGGTCACCTCCCAGAAAATACACGACGGGGGTTATACACTACAAAGCATATTTTCCCAACCAGTGTGCCTCCAGCTGTTGCAAGGCCCCAGCATGGCGGGACAGCCAATGGCAGTCCCGACAGGCTGGGAGGTATAGCTTTGCAACAGCTGGAGACACACTGGCTGGTAACACAGCTATAAAGGTTGTGAGCGCCCCTTATATGACTATGTCAATATTGTACAGATTATGACAACAGATCGCTCAGGGTGGACTTACGCTTAAAGGGTTACGCCAGTGAAAAACATTTATTTTTAAATCAACTGGTGCCAGAACGTTAAACAGATTTTTATAATTACTTTATTTAAAAATCCTAACCCTTCCAGTACTTAGCTGCTGTATGCTCCACATGAAGTTGTGTAGTTCTTTCCAGTCTGACCACAGTGCTCTGCTGACACCTCTGTCCATGTCAGGAACTGTGCAGAGCAGGAGAGGTTTGCTAGAAGGATATTCTCCTTCTCCTGACATGGACAGAGGTGCCAGCAGAGAGCACTGTGGTCAGACAGAAAGGAAATATAAAAAGAAAAGAACTTCCCGTGGAGCATACAGCAGCTGATAAGTACTGGAAGGGTTAAGATTTTTTTAAATAGAAGTAATTTACCAATCTGTTTAATGTTCAGGCACCAGTTGATTTAAAAAAATTAAACATTTTCATCGGAGGACCCCTTTAAGACAGTGTAGGAGAGGAATCGTTGCGCACATCTCACTGCGAGACGCGCGGTCACATGACTCCGCTCCAGTATTCTCTTCCTCCGGTTCTTACGTGACTGCTCATGGTAGTCTGCAGCCACGCCTTTGTGGGAGGTCGGACCCACGAGAACCCCCATAACAGTGATATAGGAAGATCCAGTTAGGGGAACCCGCTAGTCACATGTAATGTCTCTATAGATTGAGATATAGATATATGTGCACGGAGATCACTGATCCGCTCACTATTACCTGCCGTGGGGTCCGCAGCCTCTCGCCTCATGTAGACAGCGCCCATTATGATCAGGGAGACCTGGAAGAGACATGAAATGTAAGATAAAGCAATAATCACTGCGCACACGACCTACAGAGACTCCAAATCACCATTAGTTCTAGTCCGATCAGAGCGCATGATCCCCACGATCCCAGTTATGGAAACCTCTTAAAGAAGCCGCACACCCTAGAGCAGTGGTCTTCAATCTGCAGACCTCCAGATGTTGCAAAAACTACAACTCCCAGCCTGCCCGGACAGCCGTTGGCTGTTCGGGCATGCTGGGAGTTGTAGTTTTGCAACATCTGGAGGTCCGCAGATTGAAGACCACGTGAGCGCCAAAACAGACATGAGACGATACAACAGGACACGCAGGCTAGAGCGCTCCCTTAAAAGGAGTACTCCGGCGCGCATTTTTTTCATTTTATCCCGTCCGGGCTGCAAAATAAAAGAAAACGCACTCTCTCTTGCCTGCCAACGAGCCCCCGGAGCTCCGGAACACTCCGGTACAGGTGTTCGGTCCCCGGGCTGTATTCTTCTTACTTCCTGTTAGCCCGGCACGTCACACGGAGCTTCAGCCTATCACCGGCCGCAGCGATGTCCCTCCTCGGCCAGTGATAGGCTGAAGCTCTGTGTGACGTGCCGGGCTAACAGGAAGTAAGAAGAATACAGCCCGGGGACCGAACGCCTGTACCGGAGCTCCGGGGGCTCGTTGGCAGGTAAGAGAAAGTGTGTTTTCTTTTATTTTGCAGCCCGGACGGGATAAAATGAAAAAAGTGAGCGCCGGAGTACTCCTTTAAAGAGTAGCTTCCACTATCTTTTTTTTCCCTTTCTGTCCCTACCTATTGGTTATCTCTCCCTAACACCCTCCCTGCCTTAAAAACATTTTGTTTACTACCTTCTAAATTGAATTTTTCATGGCCGTAACGCTGCTCACTCTGCCTGAATAGGAAGCCGACTTCCCCAGCATGCGCAACATCACTGAAGCCTGCTGAGCGCCGGCTTCTGCCCTTACCTAGTCTATGCAACGCTCCTGTCGGGAGAGGAGTGGCAAAACGCACGGCAGGCTTCTCCGGGGTCTCCTCCTCCCTGTTTCTCATTGCATGTGCTATTCAGGGAGGAGGAGTATAGAAGCTTCGCCGGACCTGCCAAGCAAAATTCTCTGCCGAGACCCCAGATAACTAACCCCAAAGGAACATGTACAGTCCTGGAGCATCAGCGCGACACTGATAGTCTGTGCGCGCTGCCTCCAGACTGTACATGCTGGGGACGGGCAGCCCGCGAGGCCAGTGAGCCAGTGTGCGCAGCCATGGTGTTCACAGTGCTCAATCCCGCCTGTTTGATTGACAGGCAGGGAGCGAGCGCAGGCTGACTGAATTTGGACTGATTGCCCAGCCAGGATGGGTCCGAATTCAGCAGTGACATCACAGCAGGCTGCAGCCGGCCACTAGAAGGGAGACCCCTAGTGGCTGGATTTCAAAATACAATATTTTAAACAAAAAAAATAATTGATGTATATTACGTAGGTGCTACAACATGTAAAAAAAAAAAACATAAGTTCATGACAGTGCGCATTTAAACACATTGTAGGAGGCGGAGTCCTCACCACATCTCACTGTGAGACGCGCGGTCACATGACTCCGCTCCAGTATTCTCTTCCTCCGGTTCTTACGTGACTGCTCATGGTAGTCTGCAGCCACGCCTTTGTGGGAGGTCGGACCCCCGAGAACCCACATAACAGTGATATTGGAAGATACAGTTAGGGGAACCCGCTAGTCAAATGTAATGTCTCTATAGATTGAGATATAGATATATGTGCACAGAGATCACTGATCCGCTCACTATTACCTGCCGGGGGGTCCGCAGCCTCTCGCCTCATGTAGACAGCGCCCATTATGATCAGGGAGACCTGGAAGAGACATTAAATGTAAGATAAAGCAATAATCACTGCGCACACGACCTACAGAGACTCCAAATCACCATTAGTTCTAGTCCGATCAGAGCACATGATCCCCACGATCCCAGTTATGGAAACCTCTTAAAGAAGAAACCCACCCAAGAGCAGTGGTCTTCAACCTGCAGACCTCCAGATGTTGCAAAACTACAACTCCCAGCATGCCCGGACAGCCAACGGCTGTCCGGGCATGCTGGGAGTTGTAGTTTTGCAACATCTGGAGGTCCGCAGGTTGAAGACCACTGCCCTAGAGGAATCAATGATGGGAGTTATATACAACAGCACACGCAGGCTAGAGCGCCCCCTTAAAGACAGTGTAGGAGGCGGAGTCCCCACCACATCTCACTGTGAGACGCACGGTCACATGACTCCGCTCCAGTATTCTCTTCCTCCGGTTCTTACGTGACTGCTCATGGTAGTCTGCAGCCACGCCTTTGTGGGAGGTCGGACCCCCGAAAACCCCCCATAACAGTGATATTGGAAGATACAGTTAGGGGAACCCGCTAGTCACATGTAATTTCTCTGGAGATTAATATAGAGATTAGAGATGAGCGAACTTACAGTAAATTCGATTGGTCACGAACTTCTCGGTGGGCTGGAAAAAGTGGATACAATCCTAGGAAAGAGTCTCCTAGGACTGTATCCACCTTTTCCAGCCAACGGGAGCACCGGAAAGCTGAACTAATTTATGCAGGATAAGTCATCAACTGCCGAGCCGAGAAGTTCGCTCATCTCTAATAGAGATCACTGATCTGCTAACTATTACCTGCCCGGGGGTCCGCAGCCTCTCGCCTAAGGTAGATGGCGCCCATTATGATCAGGGAGACCTGAAAGAGACATGAAATGTAAGATAAAGCAATAATCACTGCGCACACGACCTACAAAGATGATGGATTTCCTACAGTCAGTCATGGGAACCTTTACGTAAAAAAAGAAGGTCCCCTCTGAGGTCTCCATGATGGGAGTTATACACCACATATAATGTGAGCGCCAAAACAGACACAAGTACTTCAACACCGCCCCCACCACAGTGTAGGAGGAGAGTCGCCATTGCATCTCACATAGAGACGCACGGTCACATGACTCCGCTCCAGTATTCTCTTCAGAGGGGAGTTGTAGCTTTTGCACTACAGTTCCTGTATCAGGTTTTTGATTTAAAAAAAAACTGATTTCTCAAACCGGACTAAACTGTATCAAAACGTGTGAACACATTTTTATCTGTATACAGTTTGAAAAATGGTGTCCGGTTGCATCGGGTTTTTTTTTTTTTAATGAAAAACCTGTATACGTTTTTAACTTTTCACTCCATTATGAATAAAATTTTACTTATTCGATTGAAATTATAAGAAAAAAAAAAAAAGCAGCAAAGCCAAAAACCGTATGGAACCGTACGCACACAGTTCTGTTCAGTTCCCATTGACTCCCATGATAAAAAAAAAAAACACACACGGTTTAATACGGTTTTTCACTCGGATAAAAAACGATGGTAGACTACGGTTTTCTGTCCGAAAAAAAAAACGTATGGTTTGAAAAACGGAGACAACCAAATACATTATGGTGCATACAGTTTTGAATGGGAAGTCTATGGGCACGGTTTTCTGTACGGTTGCATACGTTTTTTTAATGAAACCATATGCCGAAACCGTATAACAAAATTGTGGTGTGAACCCACCCGAAGGTTCTTACGTGCCGGCTCATAGTGGTCTGCAGACCCCCCCCCCCTAATATAACATTATAATGGCTGATACCTCTGATGCTGCTCCAGGTGACTGGTCACACAATGCAATGGCGAAAACCACATCACATGAGAGGAGAAGCCTCCGCCGCCCCGACCATGAGGATGGCTCCGGATAGTCTCCATACTCCTCTCACCCCTAAAGCGAGGGGAAAAAAAAGAGAGACGTCACTTCCGGTCTCATACTCAGCCACTTCCGGTAGATGCAAAAGAGTCTAGTTGAAGACTGAAACTCGGTTGTGGACAGGAAACATGTGACCTGAGTGGAGGTCACATGTTTCCTGTTTAGCAAAGAGCCGCTCTCTGCAGCCAGACTGTCCTCGCGTTAGAAAGGAGTGAGCGGCCTCTAGCGGCCTCCAGCTGACACAACCTCTTGAGCGGATCACGTGATTCTGTCCAGAGATGATTGACAGCCGCGTCCTGATAGATCTGTAGATGTCTGTTATCTTTGGGTGTATGAGAGATAATCACGTGACCGTGCGCACTACTGCTCCAGAGGTGGCTGATAACAGAGAACAGTAGCTTGTACTAGAACAGGGTGCACTGTCTGGGCATGCTGGGAGTTGTCGTTCTGCATTAGCCGGAGGCACCCTGGTGGGTAACACTGAGTTAAAGGGGTAGATTTTTTTAATAGAAGTAATTTACACATCTGTTTAACTTTCTGGACTCAGTTGATATGAAAAAAAATTGTTTTCCACCGGAGTACTCAACCACAGTTTCCACAGGTTCTCAACCACAGTGCCTCCAGCTGTTGCAAAACTACAACTCCGGGCATGCTGGGAGTTGTAGTTTTGCAACAGCTGGAGGTTCACAATTTGGAGACTTAGGTCAGTGTTTCCCAACCAGGGTGCCTCCAGCTGTTGCAACAGCTGGTTGGAAAACCCATTCTGCCATCCTCCTGTCTGGTCAGAAGCTCAGACTTTGCTTCTCCATACTTTACACTGCAGCTCTGCTTCACTAGGGCCCATCTGTTATCAGTGACTGCAGCTTTAAAGGGGTACTCCGCCCCTAGACATATTATCCCCTATCCAAACAGGGGATAAGATGTCAGATCGCTGCGGTGCCGCTGCTGGGGAGCCCCGGGATCCCCGCTGCGGCACCCCGCTATCATTACAGCACAGAGCGAGTTCGCGCTGCACGTAATGAGGCGCAATACAGGGGCCGGAGCATCGTTATGTCACGGCCCGCCCCTTTCAATACAAGTCTATGGGAGGGGGCGCGGCGGTTGTCACGCCCCCTGCCATAGACTTGCATTAAGGGGACGGGCCGTGATTTCAGGAGGGGCGGAGCCATGACATCACGCGGCTCCGTTCCCTGTATCGCGCGTCATTACGTGCAGCGCGAACTCGCTCTGTGCTGTAATGATGGCGGGGTGCCGCAGCGGGGATCCCGGGGCTCCCCAGCAGCGGCACCGCAGCGATCTGACATCTTATCCCCTATCCTTTGGATAGGGGATAAGATGTCTAGGGGCGGAGTACCCCTTTAAAGGGGTACTCCGGTGGAAAACTTTTTTTTTTTTTTTTTTATCAACCGGTGCCAGAAAGTTAAACAGATTTGTAAATGACTTCTATTAAAAAAATCTTTACCCTTCCAGTACTTATTAGCAGCTGTATGCTACAGAGGAAATTATTTTCTTTTTGAATTTCTTTTTTGTCTTGTCCACAGTGCTCTCTGCTGACACCTCTGTCCATTTTAGGAACTGTCCATAGCAGCATATGTTTTCTATGGGGTAAGTATAATACATAGCGAGAAAGAATACAAGCGCACTCACCACGTTAGTTGGAATTTATTCCGTATCACAAACCATGTGCAGGGAGACAGCGGTAGGGGAGGGTCCATGGGCAAAACGAACACTAACCCTCACCTACCGCTGTCTCCCTGCACATGGTTTGTGATACGGAATAAATTCCAACTAACGTGGTGAGTGCGCTTGTATTCTCTCTCGCTATATATTATACTTACCTCTGAATCACTACACAAGTTGAGCACCACCACCATCACTCCACTTACCTGGCTGCTAGCGAGCGTCCATAGAAGGAGACTCCAGCAGGTGTACATGAGCTGTGCCAGGGTGAATATCTTCACTATAGACTGTTTTCTATGGGGATTTTCTCCTGCTCTGGACAGTTCTTAAAATGGACAGAGGTGTCAGCAGAGAGCACTGTAGTCATGATGTCAGCAGAGAGCTCTGTGTTCCAAAAAGAAAAGAATTTCCTCTGTAGTATTCAGCAGCTGATAAGTACTGGAAGGATTAAGATTTTTTTTATAGAAGTAATTTACAAATCTGTTTAACTTTCTGGCACCAGTTGATAAAAAAAAAAAAAAAAAAAAAAAGGAAAAAAGTTTTCCACCGGAGTACCCCTTTAATGCCTTTCAAATATTGAAATATGAAGTTCTCTCCCCTAACACTCCTGTCTACCCAGTGGCTCAGGCTGCTGTTTCTCCCTTATTCTTTACACTGCAGCTCTGCTCTAATAAAGCACAGCTATAACCCAGGACTTTATCCACGGTGCTGTACACTGCAGCGCTGCTCTAATAAAGCACAGCTATAACCCAGGACTTTATCCACGGTGCTGTACACTGCAGCGCTGATCTAATAAAGCACAGCTATAACCCAGGACTTTATCCACAGTGCTGTACACTGCAGCGCTGCTCTAATAAAGCACAGCTATAACCCAGGACTTTATCCACAGTGCTGTACACTGCAGCGCTGCTCTAATAAAGCACAGCTATAACTCAGGACTTTATCCACAGTGCTGTACACTGCAGCGCTGCTCTAATAAAGCACAGCTATAACCCAGGACTTTATCCACAGTGCTGTACACTGCAGCGCTGCTCTAATAAAGCACAGCTATAACCCAGGACTTTATCCACGGTGCTGTACACTGCAGCGCTGCTCTAATAAAGCACAGCTATACCCCAGGACTCTATCCTTGCTGTGCTTTCTCTGGTGGGAGGATGTAATGTGACCTTCACCTCCTGTTTCAGTAGAGGCTCCAGGCGCTTTGCTGCCCCCAAGGCTTTATACTGCAGCACATAGGCCTTATAAGAAGTGAGGATACAAAGATGTCATCATAACAAGTAACTACACCAGTGTCCCCAGCTGCTGCAAAACTACAACTCCCAGCAGTGCCTGGATGTCAATGTCTGTCTGGGCATACTGGGATTTGTAGTTATCCAACAATTGTAAACCTAAACCATAAGTGAGAGAAATGAGATGATAATGTAAGGGCCCCAGATACTATGAAGGTGGGACCCCAACAAGAGGGAGAAACCTTAAGAGGGAGGGGCTTCAACAAGAGGGAGGGGCTTCAACAAGAGGGAAACCCTTGAGGGAGGGGCTTCAACAAGAGGGAAAACCCTTAAGAGGGAGGAGCTTCAACAAGAGGAAAACCCTTGAGGGAGGGGCTTCAACAAGAGGGAGAAACCTTAAGAGGGAGGGGCTTCAACAAGAGGTAGGGGCTTCAACAAGAGGGGAAAACCTTAAGAGGGAGGGGCTTCTAGAGGAATGTGGTTCAACAAGAGGGAGGGGCTTAAACAAGAGGGAGGGGTCCTAGAGGAAAACACATCCACAAGAGGAAAGGTTCAACAAGAGGGATGGGCTTCAACAAGAGGGAGGGGCTTCTAGAGGTAAACACACCCACAAGAGGAAAGAGGTTCAACAAGAGGGAGGTGCTTCAACAAGGAGGGGCTCCAACAAGAGGGAGAAACATTAAGAGGGAGGGGCTTCAACAAGAGAGAAAACCTTAAAAAGGAGGGGCTTCAAGAGGGATAAACCTTAAGAAGGAGGGGCTTCAACAAGAGGTAGGGGCTTCAACAAGAGGGAAAACCTTAAGAGGGAGGAGCTTCAAGGGGGGGAAAACCTTAAGAGGGAGGGGCTTCAACAAGAGGGAAAACCTTAAGAGGGAGGGGCTTATAGAGGAAAGAGGTTCAACAAGAGGGAGGGGCTTAAACAAGAGGGAGGAGTCCTAGAGGAAAACACTTCCACAAGAGGAAAGAGGTTCAACAAGAGGAAGGGGCTTCAACGAGAGGGAGGGGCAGGCTACAACGAGAGGGAGGGGCTTCAACGAGAGGGAGGGGCTTCTAGAGGAAAACACATCCACAAGAGGAAAGAGGTTCAACAAGAGGGAGGGGCTTCTAGAGGAAAGAGGTTCAACAAGAGGGAGGGGCTTTAAGAGGGTGGGGTTTCAACAATGGACAGATCAGCTTTGAGAAGGGCCTTCTAAAAAAAAAAAAGGGAGGGGCTTTAACAAAAAGCCAAGAGCTCCAACAAGAGGGAGGGGCTTCAAAGAAAAGGCAAGAGTTCCAACGAGGGAGGGGCTTCAAAAGGGGAAAACTACAAGAGGGAGGGGCTTCAACAAAAGGGGAAAAACTACAAGAGGGAGGGGCTTCAACAAAAGGGGAAAAACTACAAGAGGGAGGGGCTTCAACAAAAGGGGAAAAACTACAAGAGGGAGGGGCTTAAAAAAAAAAAAAAAAGGAGCCAGGAGACCTGCAGTAATAAATCACGTAGGCGCAGTGTTTTCTATACAAGCCATTTATTTCTGAAATGCCAATTATAATGTAGGATAAAGTCGGCTGTTACATGCTCGTCAGTAACCGTAGAAAAATAGAACAAGTGAAAACCTTTGTACAACAGCAATGGTCCTCGAAAGAGGCGTTATACAACGTATCATCATCATCATCATCACGAGACACAAATTCAAGTCTGGAGGTACCTAAATAAAAATACTATTCTTCTTAAAAACCCCGACTATGTACAAGAGTCATAAACAAAGCTTACAAAGTACTGGTGTATGCAGGTCGTACAAAACACTTGCATAGGACGCAGAGGAGAGTCTGTGAAGTTCGCCGCGCTGTGGATTTCGGTTCTGAGCCTCGGGCGGTGAAGGCACTTCTTGAACTTTTTTTTTTTAGTTTTTATTTCATTTTTTTTTCTTCCTTAAAATGAGATTTAAAAACTGCAGGACGCCACAGACATTCACAATGGAAACGCACGTCGCCATCCGTTATTAGTGTCCTTCATAGACGGTGAACGCACCGGGAGAGCGGCGGATAACAGAGTGGAGTCATGGTGAACCCGGTGATAGTGGGGGGGGGTCCCGCACATTGTCACCCAGTGCCCCCCCAAAATAAGTTAAATAAATTGGATGCATAGCCAGGCCCCCCTATGTATCCCCATATAAGGATCTGCATCATAAAAAGGGACTTCACCCCTCCAGCTGTTGCAAAACTACAACTCCCAGCATGCCCGGACAGCCGTTGGCTGTCCGGGCATGCTGGGAGTTGTAGTTTTGCAACAGCTGGAGACACACCGGTTGGGAAACCACTGCATTAGACATTAATAGATTAAATCACAACCTATAATATCTGTCCAATCCCGATCCAACATGGCCATCCCTTTAAATATCTCCACCATAGACTTCTCTTACTGGCTTAAAGGGGTACTCCACTCCCCAGTGTTCGGAACATTTATTTCCGAACGCTGAGTGCGGGCTTCGGGGGTCGTCCCGCCCCACCCCCCTCAATTCAAGTCTATGGGAGGGGGCGTGATGTCACGTCGTAACCCTCAATGCAAGTCTATGGGAGGAGGCGTCACGTCACGTCGTAACGCTCAATGCAAGTCTATGGGAGGAGGCGTCACGTCACGTCGTAACGCTCAATGCAAGTCTATGGGAGGAGGCGTCACGTCACGTCGTAACGCTCAATGCAAGTCTATGGGAGGGGGCGTGATGTCACGTCGTAACGCTCAATGCAAGTCTATGGGAGGGGGCGTGATGTCACGTCGTAACGCTCAATGCAAGTCTATGGGAAGGGGGCGTGATGTCACACCCCACCCCCTCAATGCAAGTCTATGAGAGGGGGCGTCACGTCGTAACCCTCAATGCAAGTCTATGGGAGGGGGCGTGATGTCATGTCGTAACGCTCAATGCAAGTCTATGGGAGGGGGCGTGATGTCACGTCCTAACGCTCAATGCAAGTCTATGGGAGGGGGCGTTATGTCACGTTGTAACCCTCAATGCAAGTCTATGGGAGGGGGCGTGATGTCACGTCCTAACGCTCAATGCAAGTCTATGGGAGGGGGCGTTATGTCACGTTGTAACCCTCAATGCAAGTCTATGGGAGGGGGCGTGATGTCACGTCGTAAAGCTCAATGCAAGTCTATGGGAGGGGGCGTGATGTCACGTCGTAACCCTCAATGCAAGTCTATGGGAGGGGGCGTGATGTCACACCCCACCCCCTCAATGCAAGTCTATGGGAGGGGTGTGATGGCCATCACACCCCCTCCCATAGACTTGCATTGAGGGGGCGGCGTGTGACATCACGAGGGGGGTGTGGTGACCCTCGAAGCCCGCAACCAGCTTTCGGAACTAAATGTTAGGAACGCTGGAGAGTGGAGTACCCCTTTAAAACTTTGTATTCCCCTATCCAGGAACGAAGCGTGTTGACCCTTGCCCCCCTCCATGTACCTCTATGAGAGAGCCGGCGTCCCGTACAGGAGATGGCGGGGGTCCCAGATGTAAGGACCCCCTTTGGATAGGGGGATACAATTTTGAGCACGGTAGTTCTCCTTTAAAAAGTTTAGCATCTTCGTAGTACGATGGTTCGCATAGACTGAGAAAACTGTAAAAATGTAACAAATACTGAGGCATCCCGATACAGCTCACTGCTGGGGGTTTGTTACAGTGTGTGACCTGTGTTCCCCCTCAAGCTGATACAAAAACTACTTCCATCGTGCGCAGGCAGAATGCGCTGGTTGTAGGAAACACCTGTGGGTCAAAGCTCAGTCCCAATCGTTTGTTACAATGTATCATCACAGGTAAAATGTATCAGTATGGAGTCAGAATGCAAACAAAACTTCAGTCACGGAGTAGGACCGCCCACTTGACTACTTTATTACGCCTGCAGATAAAAGAGCTGTCAATCACAGAGTAGGACCGCCCACTTGATTATTTATGAATTCTGGGAATAAGTCTGCATACAAAAGAAATGTCAATCACAGAGTAGGAACGCCCACTGGACTATACTAAATTCTAGGCTAAGAAGGCGGTCCTACTAAGTGATTGACAGCTATCTGTGTATGAGTCTGCATATAATAAAGTCATCAATCACGGAGCAGGACCACCAACTTTATTCTGGGCTGAATAGTCAAGTGGGTGGTCCTACTCAGTGATTGACAACACTTATATATATAAAGACTCATACACAGAGCTGTAAGTCACCAAGAAGGATTGCCCACTTGACTACTTAGCCCATTATGAGTAGAGTAGTCAAGTGGGTGGTCTTAGTCTGCATGTAAAAGAAGCTGTCAGACACAGAGTAAGACCGCCCACTTGACTACTTTACTTATTCTGGCCTAGGTAGTCAAGAGGGAGATCCTATTTTGTGATTGACAGCTATCTGTGTAGGAGTCTGCATATAAGAAAGCCATCAGCTATTCAGTAGAACTCTCAACTTGACTACTTTATTCTGGGCTAAGTAGTCAAGTGGGAGGTCCTACCCAGTAATTGACAGCTATCTGTGTAGGAGTCTGCATATAAGAAAGCCATCAGCCATTCAGTAGGACTGCCAACTTGACTACTTTATTCTGGGCCAAATAGTCAAGTGGGAGGTCCTACTCCGTGATTGACAGAACATCAAAATGCAGACTCACATAGCTGTCAATTACTGGGTGGCACCGCCCACTTGACTACTTAGCCCAGAATTAGTTTGCATATAAAAGTGCTGTCAACCACTGAGTAGGACTGCCCACTTTACTATTTAATTAATTCTGGGCTAAGTAGTCAAGTGGGCGGTGCTACCCAGTAATTGACAGCTATCTGTGTGAGTCTGCGTTTTGATGTTCTGTCAATCACAGAGTAAGACCTCCCACTTGACTACTTAGCCCAGAATACAGTCAAGCTGGCAGCCCTACTGATTAACTGATGGCTTTCTTATATGCAGTCTCAATACACAGATAGCTGTCAATTACTCGGTAGGACCGCCCACTTGACTACTTAGCCCAGAATTAGTTAGATAATAAAGTGGGCAGTCCTACTCAGTGACTGACAGCATTTTTGAATGCAGACTCACACAGATAGTCGTCAATCACTAGGACCACCCACTTGACTAAATTTAAAATGACTAAATTCTGAGCTAAATAGTCAAGAGGGCTGTCCTACAAAGTAATTGACAGTTACCCTAGAACTTTTCCCTTCAAAGCTATACATTAATCTGCTATGCTCCTGTTGCTCCATAACATGGTACCGGCAGAGAGGACCGTATATACAATGTGATAAATGTAGCTGTCAATCACTCTCTAAGACCACCCACTTGACTCCTAAGCACAGAATGCGCAGAAATTGGAACATTTCAATTCCTAGTTTTACTGAATTATTTTCCACAAATATCTATATCAGCGTTTCCTAACCAGGGTGCGTCCAGCTGTTGCAAAACTACATCTCCCAGCATGCCCGGACAGCCAGAGGCTGTCCGGGCATGCTGGGAGTTGTAGTTTTGCAACAGCTGGAGGCACCCTGGTTGGGAAACACTTAACGCAGCTTCACAAGTATAACTCACAGATCTGGAGGCAGGCGGGTCGTGAATACTGTCGGCACCAATAGCGCCAATTTATCAAAACAGACATGTAGCACAGTCCAGCGAGCGCTCTCCACCTTCTTCGGCAATGGAAATCGGAACGGAAAATTAAAATGCGCAAAAAACATTACCCTCCATTCATTGGAATGTCCTCACTATTCGAGTTTGCACTAAAAGCGCAAAAAAGAAATAAAAACAGAAATCGACTGACTGGAATTATTAGGAGGGGTCATTTAAAAAAAAAAAAATTTTATAATAAAAAAAATTATAATTATAATTTTTTTTTTTATACAATGCAACGGAATGAAAATACGTCCTCGTGTCCATCGCACAAGCATGCGCTTCAATTAGAATAATCTTCAAACACCATACCACGTGCATTATATTACAACGTATCATGACAGGAGGGAGGGGTAGAAGGTAGAAGAGGAAACAATATACAGAATAATTTAAACATTTTTTCCCCCCCCCCTCCGTGCTTCCGTAGAAGGCAGCGACGGCGATCAGGGAAAAATTTACATTGTCAAATCTCCAAAAACACACACGCACGTACGATCCTATCACGATCTAAGAAAAACAACAGTCTGCGACGGCCAATGATTGTCGGCAAGGACCTGATTGTCATGGGGAGTTGTCCGTACTGCGCCGGCGGCATTGTAAAACAAAAAAACAAAACAAAAAAATAAAAAATAAAAAAAAAACAGGGCGTTTTGTTATTTTAGAATAATTATTAGTATTATATTTAATTTTTAAATTTTAATTTATTTAATTTATTTTTAAAGGGACGTGCACATAAACTTCCATATAAAACCACTGTCACATACGGCACCGGGTCACATGACTCAAATACACACACACACTGACAAAACCACCACCAATGGAGCGAAACTTTGTGATAATGCCGCCCTGGCAGAAAAAAATAAAAATCATAATTTGCAAACACTTGTATGTTCCCCAAACAACGTGCCTGCAACTGTTGCAAAACTATAAATCCCAGCATGCCCAAACAAGCCAAGGTGCCTCCAGCTGCTGCAAAATTACAACTTCCAGCATGCTGGGAGAAGTAGTTTTGCATCAGCTAAAAAGCACACTGGTCAGGAAACATGGTTCTAGCAGTTGAAAAAACTACAACTCCCAGCATTTTCTCACTGTTACATGCATGCAAACATTCTCTTGCTTTCCAGCTGTTGCAAAACTACAACTCCTAACATGCTTAGGCATCCTTCGGCTGTTGCATGTAAACCGTTGTATGTTCCCTAACCTGTGGCTCTCCAGCTCAGCGTTTCCAAACCAATGTGCCTCCAGCTGTTGCAAAACTAAAACTCCCAGCATGCACGGACATGCTGGGAATTGTAGTTTTGCAACAGCTAAAAGCACACTGGTCGGGAAACATGGCTCCAGCTGTTGCAAAACTACAAATCCTAGCATGCTTAGGCATCCTTTGGCTGTTGCATGCAAACACTTGTGTGTTCCCTAACTAACGTGCCTGCAGCTGTTGCAAAACTACAACTTCTAACATGCCCAAACAGCCAATGTGCTCCTAGTTGTTGCAAAACTGCAACTCCCAGCATGCCCGGACAGCCAAAGGCTGTCCGGGCCTGCTGGGAATTGTAGTTTTGCAACAGCTGGAGGCACCTTGGCTGGGAAACACTGCTCCAGCTGTTGCAAAACTACATGTCCCAAAATTCTCGGACTGTTGCATGCAAACAGTTGCACGTACCCCAGACCTGTGGCTCTCTCAAGCTGTTGCAAAACTACAACTCCCAGCATTATAATACCTGTTGCGTGCATGCCCACCCCAAACCTGTGGTTCTCCGGCTCCAGCTTTCTGTCAGGACATGATGGGAGTTGTAGTTCTGAAAATCGTTGAAGAACCACAGCTTGGAGATCACTGCACTACAGAAAGAATCATGCATTACCACAGCTTCTGCTCTGCAAAACATAAGCTGACTGATACAACAGGCGACGGCGACAGTTAAAACACGCAAGAGCCCTTTATATTTCTCTCCCCCTCCAGCAGCAGCAGCAGGGGATAGTGAAGGCAATGCAGGAATGTTAGCACCTAGCATGGAAATGAAGAAGATCCACTGCAGCACATGTAGCAGCAAAGGCAAAAAAATAAAATAATATACAGCAAAGCCCCCATTCATACCAGGTTTGGTCCTGGATACCTAAAACCCATCAAAGACGTAAAGATGATGGATGTATTTACAAAAAAAAAAAAGTGTATGTCTGCCCAATAGCAGCAGCAGATCTACCGCCGCCGTGCTGCAAGAAAGAAGGAACGCCGAAAAAATAAAAAGAGTGCGGTATGAAAATACAAAAAATATCTCAAATTTAGATGCGTTTTGAGCGCATGTCCGCTCGCATGCAATCGAAACGCGTCTGAGAAGTCCAGGTACTGCTGGAACGTTTGGGTGTTGTTATGTTTTAATGGATTTAATTAAAGCTGGAATCGAGACCTTTACTTCTCGTGACGCAGTATGCATTAGGCCAAGTGCGAACCCGTGCACCAGCAGTTATTAAATTACAAAGACCAGTCTTACCCAACCAGGGGGCCCCCAGCTGTAACCGCTGGCTGTCCGGGCATGCCGGGAGTAGTCGTTTTGTAACAGCTGGAGGCACCCTGGTTGGGAAACATTAACTTAGACTCATCTATTAACCAGTGCAGAGCGTCTGGGGAAGTGGTCTCCAAACTGTGGGCCTACAGATGTTGCAAAACTACAACTCCCAGCATGCCGTTGGCTGTTTGGGCATTTTTGGAGTTGTAGTTTTCAACATCTGAGAGTCCACAGTTTGGAGACCGCTGTTCTAGGACAACCATGGACCCCAATGCGATGCTTTATTTCCCCTGTGATGGTGCCGCAGGGGAATCAAACACTTACTACCAGTTTTCTACAAAAGCTTTATTGATGGTCCCAACAGGGGGCGCTCTTTAAAGTCAGCTTATTTTAAACAGGACCCTTCTAACAAGTAGGGATTTTTGGACCCTTTTAAAGAAGGGGTTACCCAGAAATAGGAAAATATAGCAAATTGCTTTAAAAAAAAACAGCACCATTTAGGTCCTCAGGTTATGTGTGGTATTACACCTTGTCTCACTAAGCTGCAAAACCACACACAACCTGAGTACAGGGGGTGGCGCTGTTTCTGGAAGAAATTGAGTAAGAGTTTGAGACTGACCAAAACCATCATTGTAGTATTATAAAAATCAACACGCGATACCAAGCCAGGGGTTCTCCAGCTATTGCAAAACTACAACTCTCATCATGCCTAAGGCTGGCTGGGCATGCTGGGAGTTGTAGTTTTGCAACAGCTGGACAGCAAGAGTTTGGGGTAACATTGGCTGAATCCATATATATATATGTAACTGATGTATATAAAATGGATACACAATGGTATTATTAGCAGAGGTGCAAGAACAGAACAAGCCAGACTTCCTATACACAGAGGCCGCCGTCAGCCACCGGCGCAGGAGGAGTCACTATGGGTCAGATCAACGTTACGAGACACGTGCCCCGCACCTGTAAACTGGGAACACGAGAAGCGCTACTGAAGCGAAGCCGACACTGAGGTATATCTTGATCTGTACTGAGGCATAAAGTATCTAAGCTGAGCGTGTGCATTCACAGCTGGGGCTTGTAGTGCTCCGGAGGGATCGGGAAGTGCACTGCATGGATGTATATTACACATAGGAAGAGGATGCTACTTTCCCAAAACTTATTGCTACGGGACCTAAGAGGCTAAAAAAGAGGGACTCCACGTCCCCTCCCCACAATGTATAGACACACGCTTTAAAGGGTGCCCCTTTAAGCTCATAGGAGGTAGGTGATGTGGCTTCTAGTGCCGCAAGAATGAGAGATCACATGGATTGGAAACACGGAATGAATGACGTAAAAAGCCTCTGACACGTGTGTGTGACTATACAGAGAAGAGTTTATCAACCAGTGTGCCTCAAGCTGTTGCCAAACTACAACTCCCAGCATGCCAACGGCTGTCCGGGCATGCTGGGAGTTTTAGTTTGGCAACAACTGGAGGCACCCTGGTTGAGAAACACTGATTCAGAGAGATGTGGGGTCGGGTCACATGTTAGATCTTAAAGGTTGTAATTCACACAGGGACCTATTGGAGGCACTGTCTCCATGTCATTGAGCGGGTTTCTACAGTGATCAACATGTGCAAGCAGTGTGCCTCCAGCTGTTGCAAAACTACAACTCTCCAGAAATGCTGGGAGTTGTAGTTTTGGTCGAGAAACACTGACATAACGTATAGACGCCAACGGTCATCTAAACTGAGGAAATTCCGTAACTGTATGAACGTAATTGGTCAAATATAAAAAAATTATATGATATATATATATATTTATTTATTTTTTCCATCATTTTCAGGATCTCTGCTTGCTTTCAGTCATAGCAAGGATTCCCATTTACATCCAGGAGGCTGAAAACGTGTTATGATCTAATGTTTCTCACAGCTGAGGGTTTGCCACCATTGCATTTCCAGTCTAGTTAGCCCGCCTCACGGAGGGTATAATGATTGTGAAGTTGATGTGTCCGACTGGATGCAACTGTGGCAAATCCTCAGCTGTGAGAAGCAGTAGATCTGCACGGTGTAAACAAATGTTTCTATTCAGTAACAGCAAGCAGAGAGAATGATATAAGAATGTTACAGAATATTTTGTTAGAACTGATCACCTATCCCAGTGTTTCCCAAGCCCTGTGCCTCAAGCTGTTGCAAGACTACAACTCCCAGCATGCCCAGACAGCCTTCGGCTGTCTGGGCATGCTGGGAGTTGTTGTCTTGCAACAGCTAGAAGCACACTGGTTGGGAAACACTGACTCCCTCATGTGAACTTTTTCTCATTTATTTCCTAAATCCTCAAACATAAGTCCAACCTCTAGAGAACAGAAGCTCTCACAAGTCTCCAGCTGGTGCAAAACTACAACTCCCAGCATGCCCCCGACAGCCTATGGCGAGTATTACAGCATCACAGTCCCCGATACGTGGCACAATTTAGTCCTGTAAACTCAACCTGGACCTAAAGAAAAAGTTAATGCAAAGTTCAGTCTGACACTTTCTGTCGACCATTGGTTTATGCAAATCTTGCGCATCACCTGTCACCGATAAGTCAATGCCTACCCTTCTACAAGCCCCGCCCCCGAGGAGCCACTTTACATGCACCCACGTCACCTGCCGCCAACGACAAAGCATTACAAGGTAAATCGCTATACACTGGTTATCCAGAGGATTCACGGACCGTCACCACCAACTGCAATAGTAACCGCTTAATTGCTGAGCACTGTTCGCTCGGCTCTGCTACATAATAAGAATGCTTCAGGTGGGATATACAGTCAATGCTGTCAAAAGTAAAAAATAAAAATAATAATAATAATATACACATTTTACATGTGGCCTCCAATATACAGTGACCAAAAAAAACCTATATCCTATTGGTTAGGATAAAGTGCTGTAACATATGTAGCAGAGCTGAAATGGTCATTAATGGTGACATGCTGATGCTGCGTTGTTAAAGGGGTATCCCCCTGGAAAACATTATTATTATTTTTTTAATCAACTGGTGCCAGAAGGTAAAATAAATTACTTCTATTAAAAAATCCTAATCCTTCCTGTACTTAGCTGCTGTATGCTCCACAGGAAGTTCTTTTCTTTTTTAATTTCCTTTCTGTCTGACCACAGTGCTCTCTGCTGACACCTTTGTCCATTTTAGGAACTGTCCAGAGTAGGAGCAAATTTCAGCAGAGAGCACTGTGATCAGACAGAAAGGAAATTCAAAAAGAAAAGAACTTCCTGTGGAGAATACAGCAGCTGATAAGTGCAGGAAGGATTAAGATTTTTTAATAGAAGTAATTTACAAATACGTTTACATTTCTGGCACCAGATGGTTAAAAAAAAAAAATGTTTTCCAGGGGAGTACCCCTTTAATTGACGGGGTTGTAACTCTATTGGACAAACACCTTTCGGGGCATATTTTCTTTAGACAGTGAGATACAAAAAGAGGTGGTTTAACCCCTTCATAGGGATATTTTAATAAGAAGATAGGAGTTTGCTGCTAGATCCTGGGGATGCGATCACTAGAGAGCCAACTGGAGCGGTGGTGGGGTATGTACATTGCTACTCCATTTTAACTCTATAGGACTGATATTTCTATCTTTGGTAGTCCCATAGATTTTAACTGGGGCACCAGTGTAGGTGTTCGATCACCACTCCATTCAAATGGGAGACCCTCATTTTAGCCATCATGGGGGTCTTGGAGATCAGACCCCCCACAATATAGAACAGTGTTTCTCAACCAGTTTGCCTCCAGCTGTTGCAAAACTGCAACTCCCAGCAAGCCCAGACAGCCAAGGTGCCTGCAGCTGTTGCAAAACTATAACTCCCAGCAAGCCCAGACAGCCAAGGTGCCTGCAGCTGTTGCAAAACTACAACTCCCAGCATGCCCAGACAGCCGTTGGCTGTCCGGGCATGCTGGGAATTGTAGTTTTGCAACAGCTATAAGCACACTGCTTGGGAACCACTGCTCCAGCAGTTGAAAAACTACAGCCTTTGGCTGACCAGGCATGCTGGATGTTGTAGTTTTGCAACAGCTGGAGGCACACCGGTTAGGAATACTGTTCTAGAAGCTATCACATATCCAGTAGATTATTATTACTGAAAACCCCTTAAGAAAAAGCTTAGTAGGTTCCAATGTAAAGAGCCCCAGACAATGTGAGATCATGAAGTGCTCCCCAAGATACCTAAAATATCACAGAAAGGACCAAATGACAATCTCAGCTCTGCTATTCCCCAGCAGCAGTGATTCTGCTCAACCATTCCATACACGTGTTCCATCAGAAGCGATTACAGAAGTGAGGACGTGTGTGTGTTTGTGTGAAGCGTCACCATAGGGTCAGGACGGAATTCTGACGCCAAACTTATCAGGAAGACGTCAGAACGGGATGAAACCTTGGGCGGAAGGACGCAGAAATTCTACGTGTGCTTCTTTGGATCACTTCATTATCACAAAATAATAATAATTTTTTTTTTTTTATCTTGTCTCGGTAGAAAATATTGTTTGTTTGTTTTTTTAAATCCACTGAACCCATGAGGTCAATGTGAAAGTAAGAAAAAAAAAATTAAAAACATAATAATGTACAAATGCACTGTTCCCGTAAGTGACCGACATGTTGCAAATTCATAAAGAGGCAAAAGGTGCAAAATTAGGCTGCAAATAAAACGTTAGAAAATCAAGGTGCCAGCTAAAAGAAGTAGAAAAACAAACAAAAAAAAAACAAAAACATTGCAAAACATCCATTGTATAGAATGAAGCCACCACAGAGGAGACTGCGGCGTATGAGAGAAGGTAACGCAGGCTGGGTTGTTTCCAGTAAAGCATAGATTGACACAGCTCAGAACTAATCCATGGAAAGTGTTGTACTCCACAAGTTTTAGGCACAGAGATTATGTCAAGAGGTTATTTCATTATTTTTTTTATTTTATGCTATCCTCAGAGAGCGGACTTCTTGTAGAGAAAGTCAGGCTTATTGGGAGATCTTCGCTCTCTGCCCACGGCGTCCTCCCGCTCCAGGTCCACGTTCCTCTGTGTGGTGTGATCCAAGAGGTCGCCGTCTGTGATCCTCCTGAACACCCGCTCGTCCTGTCGGTCGGAGCTGTAGGCAGAGTGCGAGGGTCTGTTCGAGGTCAGGCCGTACGTCAGGTCGGATTCCATTTTCGCACGTCCCCGGCCGTGGTGAGAACCGTGGCTGGCGCCCTCTTGGGCGGCGAGGGCGAGGTCAAGTCTTTGAGGAGGTTGTTCTAAGACATCAAGGTGTAACGGTTCATTCTTTTGCCTGTGCGGGTGACTGTCCTGGGAGAACAGGTAATCTCTCCTGGAGTCGTCTTGCTTTTTCGGAGACATCTGGTTGGAGAGATAGGAGGGCTTTAATCCACTTGGAGGTTTGCTGTGACTGTACAAATCGGGGCCGAAATAATGGCCCTGCGAGGCCAAGGGGGAGTGTCTGCTGGGGACCGGTGTGGACGGTCGGCAGGCAGAATTGGAGAAGTCATAGAACTCCGGGTACTCCGGCTGGCTTTCGCGGGAATCCATTTTCTGTTCTACAGTTTGTTTCTGCCGTGAACTGTGCATATGCCGGCTGGGGACGTAGGCGTGATGCTGGACGTGGAGCGGCATCATGTCTGACACTTGCTGGCTCAGCTGGGTATCGATGGTCAGTTCTGGTAGCCTCCGGTCCTTCAGCGACATTGAGGAGACTCCTATTGCTATATCCGGCATAAACTCATTTAGAACCGGTTCACCGCACTGTAATAGAGAATACAAGTGAGTATACAGGCGAAAAGTTCTTTAAAGGGGTATTCCCATCTCATAATTCACTTTAATGGACAATACCGGCCTGTTTTTGGCCACCAGAAGTGGTCAGAAAAGCCAGAATAAACCAAACCAGAAAAGTTACATAATATGTGTAACTCCCATTGACTTTAATAGGAGTTATATAAACAGTAGAGCTCGCTGGGGCTACACCGTTTGCACAACTCCCATTAAAGCCAATGACCGTTACACATAATTTCATTACTTCCCCACTTCGGCTTCTTCCGACTTTTCTGGCCACCTCTGGCGGCTTAAAATAGGCCAGAAAATTGAAATGATGAAATGGGACAACTTTTAAAGCGGTACTCCGGTGGAAAACATTTTTATAATTTTTTTTAAACAACTGGTGCCAGAAAGTTTAACAGATTTGTAAATTACTTCTATTAAAACACCTTAATCCTTCCAGTACTTTTTAGCAGCTGTATACTACAGAGGAAATTCTGTTCTTTTTGAATTTCTTTTTTGTCTTGTCCACAGTGCTCTCTGCTGACACCTAATGTCCGTATCAGGAACTGTCCAGAGCAGGAGAAAATCCACATTGCAAACCTATGCTGCTCTGGACAGATCCTGACACGGACAGAGGTGTCAGCAGAGAGCAGTGTGGACAAGACAAAAAATAAATTCAAAAAGAACAGAATTTCCTCTGTAGCATACAGCTGCTAAAAAGTACTGGAAGGGTAAAGATCTTTTAATAGAAGTAATTTACAAATCTGTTTAACTTTCTGGCACCAGTTGATGGCACCAGTTGATAAAAATAAAAAAAAAACATTTTGCCTTACTATCTCAGTCTCATCTTGGCCGAGTACCGGACGATACTGCGCATGTGCGCGATTTCTCACTACACCCGGAAACGGTCTTCATTCGTCCGTCATTCTGCTTCATTCGTCCGGAGCAGCGCTGAAGTAAGGGTGTGGGCAAATTGTACATAAATGGTAGGCATGAAACTGTCTACACCCTTACTTCAGCGCTGCTCCGGACGAATGAAGCAGAATGACGGACGAATGAAGACCGTTTCCGGGTGTAGTGAGAAATCGCTCACATCGTCCGGGACTCGGCCAAGATGAGAAGGAGATAGTAAGGCAATATATGAATATTCATTAGCCGGGCGGTGCTGCGGGCCGGGCGGTGGTTACGTCACAGTGCCAGTTGAAGGCAGTAACCCCGCCCGTGCCATTTAGCAGCTAATTTGAATACACCGAAAAAGAGATATTAAGGGGCGAACGGCGCAGCGTATCCGGGCAAGGTAGGACTCAAAATGTTTTGTCTCGCACTATCCACAGGTACCTGTGGATAGTGCGGGAGACGCTAAACATGTGACAGTTTTCCTTTAAATTAACAAGGAGTCTCAATAAAAAAAGACACAAGTCACTGGATACTCTAAGACAGTGGTCTTCAACCTGCGGACCTCCAGATGTTGCAAAACTACAACTCCCAGCATGCCCGGAGAGCGTTGGCTGTCCGGGCATGCTGGGAGTTATAGTTTTGCAACATCTGGAGGTCTGCAGGTTGGAGACCACTGCTCTAAGATAATGTGGACTCACCGCTTGCTGTTCTGCCGCCAGGGCGGCTGCTGCGGCCGCTGCTACGGTCTGCCTTCCAAGGCCAGTATTAGTGCAATCAGGGGGTACAGTTTTGACACCAGGTAGGTAGGAAGGTGGTGTAGCTTTAGGCATGGTCCTGGAGTGGAACACTGTATGGTTGCAGGGGTAGGAAAAGGAACGTGAGGGATGCTGGCTAGGCACTCTGTGCTTCCAGCCCACCTTAAACTGGTTGTGAATGGGTGTCGCTGGGGGGTGATAAGGTGGAGGTGGAGGGGGCAATGGAGGATGGAAGGCCACGTAAGAATCTATGTCAGTAAACATGGTTTCCGTAGCAGGGGTGCTGTTAATCCTACACCTCCCAGACTGACGCAGGGTCAGAAGAGGACTCTCATCCCCAAACCTTTCATCTGGGAAGAACTTGAGAGGATTCTGCAAAAGGAGAAGAAACAAATCGTCAGAAGTACGCCAAAAAAAGGATTACACTGACACATGCCATATATATTAGTATTGTATACAAAGAAGAAACAAAACTATATTCTTTACTTATATATGATCAGTATTGTGGGATCATTCATACAACATGAAGTACCTGTAACAGCTCAGCTGCAGAATCTGACAACCCAAACTCTCTCAGGACCCGGATTTGGATCTCATAGCTGACGGTAGCACCTTCTCCACAGTTTAAGGCGTACGCGCGTTGAACTTGTTCCGTGTGGCGAAGTTCCTGCAGGCGCCGAATCATCTCCTTCACCACCCCAAGGGGAGGAACTGGCAAGACAAATCCGGTATAAACATGAACACGTGATTTTATTTTTATTTTTTTTTGTCCCAGGAGCTTACTATTGAATTTCTTTATAATCACACATACACAACAATTTCTTGTGATGATTTATCAATTTGCTGATGGGGTGAAGAACATAAAGACTTCATGCAGGAAAGTGACAACTGAACAAGCAGGGCACATTATGCATTGGACAAAATGTACAAATAGTGGAGCCCTCATGTATGTCATGTGAGCACAGTCATGAGGTACTGTAATTAGTTTCCTGATAGCTGGTTCACCAGTACTAAACCCAATACACAGGGTTAATGTGCAGGTGAGCCTGATTCAAAAGGTATATATAGCAGTGGTCTCCAACCTGCGGACCTCCAGATGTTGCAAAACTACAACTCCCAGCATGCCCGGACAGCCAACGGCTGTCCGGGCATGCTGGGAATTGTAGTTTTGCAACATCTGGTGGTCCGCAGTTTGGAGACCACTGGTATGTAGCTTACTCTGATCGCTGCTGCCCCTCAGGAGATACAAGTAGTATTAGGACCCTTGCAGATACGCTAATGCCATCCTTTGTGCAATGAAGGCAGGAGCCGCCATACAGAGCTACCCTACCCTGTATTTGCTCCCATATGCCCGCCTTGTTAATATTTACAGAGGACCCTTCACCCATGTGTGTGCATTGTGGGAAGGCATATGGGAGCAGAGGGGACGTCCTTCGCAAAGGACATCATTAGAATATTAGCAACGGACCCTAATACTTCTTGTGTACCCTGAGAGGCGGTACCGATGGGAGTAAGTTATAATTCTTTTTAATCCGGTTCACCTGCACTATTAGGGTGGGTTCACGTCACCACGTTTTCTTAGTACGGGACCATATCCGGCGGGGGGGGGGGGGCGCAAGTGAAAACCGGACGCTCCCGTATCCCATCTCATTCATTTGAATGAGCCGACTGGAGTCAAACAGTGATTCCAGTCGTCTCA
The DNA here is from genome assembly GCF_029499605.1 of Hyla sarda. Lineage (NCBI taxonomy): Eukaryota > Metazoa > Chordata > Amphibia > Anura > Hylidae > Hyla > Hyla sarda. The sequence continues at coordinate 6,125,224 of NC_079199.1, forward strand.
TTTCTGCCCAGTATCTGGTTTTCTGACCGGACTGAAAACCGTTGTATGCTGCGGTTTTTAGTCCGGTCAGAAAAACGGATATGGGGCAAAAAGGAGCGACTGGAGTCACTGTTTGACTCCAGTCGGCTCATTCAAATGAATGAGATGGGATACGGGAGCGTCCGGTTTTCACTCCACCCCCAGCCATATCCGGTCCCCGTACTAAGAAAACGTGATGTGAAGCCACCCTTACCCTGTGTGTTGGTTTTAGTGCGAGTGAACCAGCTGTCTGTTTCTCTTTAATGGGGTTACCCAAGATTTAAAAAATAAAAAAAATAAAGAAAAAATAACTCAAACAAAAACAATTTCATAAAAGAAAAAAAAAAAAACACACACGCTCCACCCTTATCCTCAAATTGTGTGTGGTATTGCATCTTCGCTCCATTGTAATTCCACACACAACCTGAGGACAGGGGTGGTGCTGTTTTAAAAAAAAATCTAGCTCTGTTTTACTATATCTGGATAACCCCTTTAGGGTGGGGTCACACATAATGGATCCGCAGCGTATTTTACACGGCAGATGCGCCGATGACCACCCCTATAGTGTGCCTCCAGCTCTTCCCCCCTGTGTCCTGTTCCAGGGCCCCACTATCAGGAGAATCACTCACCTGGTATTTCATTTGCTACAACTGTAGGAGGACTCGCCTGGCTGCTGTTGATTTGCTGGTGGTTGATCATGTGACAGCACTGTGGCACGGCATTGTTTACCATGTACAATGTGTCGGGAACATTGGACATCCGAACCATCCTTAAACGGACCAGGTCCGTCTGCTCCACCATCATCTCATCCAGCACAGACTGCAAAAAAGAATGCACAGAATAGATATAGTAAAGCCAGTTTTTCTGCACCGTGTTTTCTAAAGTTTGTCTTCAGCTGTTGCAAAACTACAACAGCCTGAGACACATTGTTTAGAAAACACTGAGCTAAGTGATTAAACAGGGTATTTTATTCATACATTTCTATTTATTTTTTTAATTGATGGCCTATGCATATGGTAAACCAACAATATCAGATTGGCTCTAATTCCACGCTCATCAAATGTTCGAAACGGCTTCAGCATTACAGAGAACATCGCATCTCCTTCCTGGTTTTGTCAGGCACAGCGCTGTATGTTTAGTAGTGGCTGTGCCTGGTATTACATCTCAGAGCAGATCAATCCCATATAAAAAGGCGTTATCTCAAGACTATAAATTCTAACTTATGACCTATCCAGAGGATAAGTATCTGACTGGTGGTGGTCCAAATGCTGAGACCCCCTACAGATCACAAGAACAGTAGTCCCTTGTCTCCGAATGAATGGAGCAGCACTGTACATGCTCAAACCCACTCCTATTACTAGTACAGTGGTCCCTCAACATACGATGGTAATCCGTTCCAAATGGACCGTCGTTTGTTGAAACCATCGCATGTTGAGGGATCCGTGCAATGTAAAGTATAGGACAGTGGTCTACAACCTGCAGACCTCCAGATGTTGCAAAACTACAACACCCAGCACGTTGGCTGTCCGGGCATGAAGGGTGTTGTAGTTTTGCAACATCTGGAGGTCCGCAGGTTGAAGACCACTGGTATAGGAAGTTGTACTCACCTGTCCCCGCCGCTCCGGACCGTCACCGCTGCCCTGGATGTCGCCTTCCATCGCTGTCGCCGCTTCACCTGGGTGTCCCCGACGCTCCGGCAAGGCCTCTGTTTCCCCAGCATCTGCGCGCTCTGTAGCCGCCATCCCGTCGCTACGCACGCCGCTCCTATTGGATGGTGGGACGGCATGCGCAGCAACGTGATGACGTCGATGGAGAGCGCCGACGATGCAGGGGATCCCGAAGAGGACGCGCCGGAGCCCCGAGGACAGGTAAGTGATCGTCAGCGGACCACAAGGGGCACCGTAAACGACTATACGGTGGCAGCTGAAGCAGTCTGCGCTGCAGGATAGTCGTTTATGCGATGGCCCCGACATAAAAAAGCATCGTATGTTGATGCTGCCTTCACCATGTGATGGCCTCTGAGAGGCCATCGCATGTTGAAATTATCGTATGTCGGGGCCATTGAAGGTCGAGGGGTCACTGTACACGCAATGCAGCACTCCGCTATATTCGTCAGTCACACAGCAGTGAATGGAGCGGTGGCCACTCCATTTACAAGGAGAGCTCGGGCTATCATTTTGGAGACAGTTTATGAAAGGTGATGAATTGTTTTAGTAGAAGAACACCTAAAAATGTACATATACCTTTATTATTGTATATTAAGTTCTTTTTGCTAAAGGTTTACTGGTTGGAAAAACCTGAAATAAGGCATACATTGGCATCGGGACTGTGTGAGGTCGAGGATTACCTTAGCTTCCTCTACATAGGGCGAGAACAGTCTGGGCCTGACATAAATGCCGGCATTCTTTTGGCGTAACCAAGAGTTGGACTTCCCGCTGTCAGACGTTGGCAACATATCCGCAGGAGGAGTGCTGATCAGGCCCCGCTTCATCTATATATGGACAAACAAATCAAAAAAATGATGGGGGAGCAAGTATAAAAATTCCAGGTAAGTACCATATCAATATATTCAAATACAGCATATCACTGCCACTAAAACAACAATTCCCAGGATGTCTCCTCTCACATATTGTTCAGTTGCTTCTTAAAGGGGTCAAAGAAGATGATGTCCGGCACTGGAAGTGCAGTTTAAAACGTGCTTTATTTTCTTGGCAAGGAGTCACAATACAGATGGGAACGTCTGACGTGTTTTGCATCGGCAGGTGCTTAATCGTAGAATTAGTCTACGATTAAGCACCTGCCGGTGCGAAACGCATCAGACGTTCCCATCTGTATTGTGACTCCTTGCCAAGAAAATAAAGCACGTTTTAAACTGCACTTCCAGCACCGGACATCATCTTCTTTGGTTTGCATTAGTGAAGCCGGGGCGGGACCGGTGGGTCTGACAGCGCAGGTGTGCATCCCAGGTCATAAGTGGAAGAGCGGACAGAGCTACCTCTTCTTAAAAGGGGTACTCCGCTGTTAGACATCTTATCCCTTATCCAAAAGGATAGGAGCTAGGATGTCTGATTGCAGGGGGCCCACCACTGGGGACACTCGGGATCCCGCCTGCAGCAGCCCGGAGCCAAGTTTTCTCCAAGGCTGATGACGGGTCATCGTGATGTCATGCCTCGCCCCCTCAATTCAAGTCTATGGGAAGGGGCCCCTTACATCGACTTGCAATGAGGGAGGTGGACATGACGTCACGAGGGGGAGGGGCAGTGATGTCACGATGCCCCATCCTCTGCACCGCCCGTCATCAGCCTCGGAGAAAACTTAGCTCCGGGATGCTGCAGGGGGGATCACGGGATGGATAAGGGATAAGATGTCTAACAACGGAGTACCCCTTTAATTATTCTCATTTCTAGGAAACTTTAAGCACGATGGTAGAGATGATCCAGCAGAGCAATAGCGGATAAGAATGCTGTTTATTGGGCATCAAAAGTGACTACAGTACACAGAAGCAAGGGCCAAGGCCCTTGCTTCTGTGTACTGTAGTCGCTTTTGATTCCCAATACACAGCATTCTTTTTCACTATTGCTGGATCTTTATCATCTTGCTGCAAGTTTCCACATGTAGTCCACACGTTTTCCGTGCACGCCTGACCTGGTGGTGAGGTGAATATTACCTTTGAAAATCATTTCTAGGAAAGCTGTGCAACAGATAAGGCGATCGCCAGGGTAAAAAGTGAGGGCATATATAACAGCACAGAATACGACTTATGAAGTTATGACACCCACCTATGGGCGATGATACACACACTTTAAAGCGGTACTCCGCCCCTAGACATCTTATCCCTAATCCAAAGGATAGGGGATAAGATGTCTGATCGCAGGGGGTCCGGCCATAATCTCCAGGTCGGCATTCTGGCTGTCTGAACATTAATGTTCAGAACGCCGGATTCGGACGGCTGTGGTCGTGACGTCACGCCCCGCCATTTATGGAAGGGGGCGTGGCATGAATGGAGGGGAGTGGCGTAAATGGAGGGGGAAGGCGTGACGTTACGACCTGGGCAGCCCAAAGCCAGCGTTCTGAATATTAACATCTAGGGATGGCAGGGATATGATGTCTACGGGCCGAGTACCCCTATAAGATACAGTTATTGAGAACCTTGATATAAACTACTGCAGCCCATTTGATATTTACTGGAATGAGCTTCTACCTCTTGAGATTTGTTTAGCATTAATGTATCTACTTTTATACCTGATAATAATTTGCTCAGCTAAGGTACAATACTTACAGGGTCACTCAACACATCACTGTTCATAGGTAAGATATGCTCGATGCGGACAAAAGGCAGCAAAGACGACAATATCTCCCTCAACTCCTCCACATCCAAGTCCCGGCGTTTTACGCCTCGCTTGTTCACACTGTGCGCAGTGCCGCTCAGCAGGTTGGGCTCTGTAATACAAATGAGAAAACACTGCTTACCATTTTGGCAAACTGAGTAGTAATCACATACATATCTATATGATAAGATTCATAGGTTTTCCTCTGTTATTGGAAGCAGTCAGCAAGCTCTGTATACAGCCTGAATGAGGCCTTATACAATGGGTACAGGATCAGTAATATATCAATTGAGAACTGCAGTCCACAACACTAACATACGACTCAGGCTCAGTTCACACATTGCAGTAATGTTCGATGCAGTCAAAAACTGCATTACCACTCAAATTAGTGATGGGTTCATTGGGCACATTAAAAACAATAAATAAAAAAATACTAAAAAAAAAAAAAATTATATAAATATGTCCCGTATAACAACAATGAGAGTGGAACAATGTAGCCAGGAAGGGAAAAAAAAGCAGGTGCTGAGCCAGCCCAATCCTTGGCCATAGGTGATGCAGATCCAAAAAACCAAAATGAGGCAAAAAGCGGCACTCCAGCAATCCAAAATAATAAGTGATATTCATTTACTCATCCATAGGGTGCTTATGGATGGGTGAATAAATATTTTAGATCGCTGGAGTAGCGCCTTTTGCCTTATTTTATTAGATATATATATATATATGAATTAATGAATGAAAAACACTACTGTGTGCACTAATGTGTGCAATCTTGCAGCGTCTTTCTTTATTGCTATACGGTCTCCTTTGGACTGCAGATGTAACTCCATAGTGAAGATATATTTATTTTAAATAAATATATAGTTTGTTAAAATAATAATAATACAAAAAAATTATTACAAAAATACATAAATAAATAAAAGGAATGAAAATCTGTGTGTGGTTACGGCTAAAAAGAAGATTAAATCAATTTCTTGTAAAATTCTGCTTCAGTGTATCCCGACCAGGGTGCCTCCAGCTGGCTGGGAGTTGTAGTTGTGCAACAACGGGAGAGCCACATGTTTGGGGAATATGCAACTGTTCGAGAATGCTGGGAGTTGTAGTAATGCAACTGCTAGAGCAGTATTTCCCAACCAGTGTGCCTCTAGCTGCTGCCAACGGCTGTCCGGGCATTATGGGAATTGTAGTTTTGCAGCAGCGAGAGGCACACTGGTTGGCTGTGTGAGCATGCTGGGAGTTGTAGTTTTGAAACAGCTGAAGGCACACTGGTTTGGAAACACTGTTCAACATGAATGTTAGATGAGGGTCTCACCTCGGTCTGCTATCCTCTTCATCAGCTGGTATTCCCCCCACTTGATTAAATATTTCAGGATATCCTGCTCGCTTGCCTTAAAAAGAGAAAAAATAACAAAAACAATCCATTAGTCTTCAATCCATTAGTCTTGGCATTCCTTGTAAAATATCAGGTGACCCTTAAAAACTCTGGACTGGGAGACTTGTGCAAACAGAACGAACTGCCCCAGCAGCCTCTGCCTACAAGAATAAGATACAGGAAATATGCAAAATATAAGACTGGTGTATTTCCCACTGTCTGAATGGGACTGTGGAATCCCTATGAAATCAAAGTAAATTTAGGTGGAAATTATGCAGTTTGAACATAGCTTAAAGGGGTACGGTATCCAAAGGATAGGGTGTAAGATGTCCGATCTCCCTGCTGCACCCGGCATTCATTTAGAGCGTTGGGTGCATCGCCGGAGCCTCGTGACGTCATGGCCATGCCCCCTCAATGCAAGTCTATGGGAGGAGGCATGATAGCCACCACGCGCCTCCCATAGACTTGCATTGAGGGGGCATGGCCGTGACATCAAGAGCCTCCGCCCCGCATCGCCAGTCATCTGGCATGGACCGAAGTTCCCTCCGTGCACTGGATGTCTGGGGTGCCGCAGCCGAGATCGCAGGGGTCGCCAGCAGCAGGACTCCCCGAATCAGACAACTTATCTCTTATCCTTTGGATAGGGGTTAAGATGTCTAAGGGCTGAGTACCCCTTTAAAATGTTCCAAACGCTTAGAGCCGGGGGATCCGCCCCCTTGTGACGTCACGCCTCATGCCCTACATGCAAGTCTATGGGTGGTGGCGTGGGCAGTGGCATCGCGAGGGGGCAGGGCCACAACGTCACAAGCAACCGGCGCAGGCTGTAAGCGGTTGGAACATTTTGCTCCGAACGCCGAGCAGCTGAGTACCCCTTTAGGAGTGAAATAACAGGAGATCTGATAGTAGTTATTATAAACCCCTTCCATATCTTCTTATGGGTGCCCAGCTGTCTGTAATACGAGTCCTTCAGACAGATTACAGAAGATTTAAGCGAGTGCCATACACTTCACAATGGCACAGTCTTAAATCTTAGTGCTACACACTGTAAATTTAATGTTGTATAGTCCACATGAGGTACAAGGTTGGAAAAATAAGAAACAGATTTGCATGGAGAACTATATGGGATTCATCAAGTCCATGGTTTTCCTAGGGCAGTGGTCTTCAACCTGCGGCCCTCCAGATGTTGCAAAACTACAACTCCCAGCATGCCCGGACAGCCGTTGGCTGTCCAGGTATGCTGGGAACTGTAGTTTTGCAACATATGGAGGTACTCTGGTTGGGGACAACTGTCCTAGGGGATAAGTGCACCTTGAAGGGCAGAAGACACACGACACATGCAGAACACTGCGTTACCTGCAGATAGTCTGACAGGATGACGCTCCGCAGATGATCCTTATTGAGCTCATAGAAGACGTCCGAAGTCATGACCTGACTGAACTCCTCACACAGAAAGTGCAAAGCTTGGCGGTACACCCAGCTGGAACCATAGGGCTGTGAGCTCCACTTAAAGATGGCGATTAAGGTGTCTAGAGAGATACTCTCTGCAATGATATCCTCGCAGCCTGCACGAGAGGAAAGAGTTAATACATTTCCTATCTAGACATCGAGAATAGTGAGTACAGCTCTGGAGTATAATACAGGATATAACTCAGGATCAGTACAGGATAAGTAATGTAATGTATGTACACAGTGACCTCACCAGCAGAATAGTGAGTACAGCTCTGGAGTATAATACAGGATATAACTCTGGATCAGTACAGGATAAGTAATATAATGTATGTACACAGTGACCTCACCAGCAGAATAGTGAGTACAGCTCTGGAGTATAATACAGGATATAACTCAGGATCAGTACAGGATAAGTAATGTAATGTATATACACAGTGACCTCACCAGCAGAATAGTGAGTACAGCTCTGGAGTATAATACAGGATATAACTCAGGATCAGTACAGGATAAGTAATGTAATGTATATACACAGTGACCTCACCAGCAGAATAGTGAGTACAGCTCTGGAGTATAATACAGGATATAACTCAGGATCAGTACAGGATAAGTAATGTATGTACACAGTGACCTCACCAGCAGAATAGCGAGTACAGCTCTGGAGTATAATACAGGATATAACTCAGGATCAGTACAGGATAAGTAATGTAATGTATGTACACAGTGACCTCACCAGCAGAATAGAGAGTACAGCTCTGGAGTATAATACAGGATATAACTCAGGATCAGTACAGGATAAGTAATGTAATGTATGTACACAGTGATCTCACCAGCAGAATAGTGAGTACAGCTCTGGAGTATAATACGGGATATAACTCAGGATCAGTACAGGATAAGTAATGTAATGTATATACACAGTGACCTCAACAGCAGAATAGTGAGTACAGCTCTGGAGTATAATACAGGATATAACTCAGGATCAGTACAGGATAAGTAATGTAATGTATGTACACAGTGACCTCACCAGCAGAATAGTGAGTACAGCTCTGGAGTATAATACAGGATATAACTCAGGATCAGTACAGGATAAGTAATGTAATATATGTACACAGTGACCTCACCAGCAGAATAGTGAGTACAGCTCTGGAGTATAATACAGGATATAACTCAGGATCAGTACAGGATAAGTAATGTAATATATGTACACAGTGACCTCACCAGAAGAATAGTGAGTGCAACTAAGCCGCTGTCAAAAACAGAAACACTATTTTTAATAGACAACGGTGCTCGGTGCAATTCAAGCTCACGATAAATAAAAGCAAATGAAGATTTTAATCTTTATTCAAGTCATTTATAAAATAAGGACATAAAAAAAAAATCTATATATAGAACAGGAATAAAAAATGAGTCACTTCTGAATTCTTAAAATACCCGAGTTCATGTCACAGGATTGAAAATTAGCATTTTGATATATCTGCGCTGCCCACAAATAAGCAGTTATCCGATGCTTCACCCTCAGCTGGAAACCTGCAGAGCAGCAAAATGTAGCTGGGTCAGGCCACAGGAACTAAGTAAGGGACAAAGTAAGGCAGTGTTTCCCAACCAGGGTGCCTCCAGCTGTTGCAAAACTACAACTCCCAGCATGCCCAGACAGCCTTCGGCTGTCTGGGCATGCTGGGAGTTGTAGTTTTGCAAAAGCTGGAGGCACCCTGGTTGGGAAGCTCAGAAGTAAGGGCTTCATACAGCTCAGCTTCCTGGACTTCTGCGGTTATGATTTAGAAGGAAGGAGGTTGGATTTGGATTAAAACCTGAATTTTCAGGTCTGACTGGATGTGAGATATTATTCTGTTTTATCAGCCGGGAAGATTTTAGTCCCTAAATACGTCATATTGTAAAAACGAAGAAACAGTCAGTTTTTCTGACAGCAGCTCAGTTGCAGTCACTATTCTGCTGGTGAGGTCACTGTGTACATACATTACATTACTTATCCTGTACTGATCCTGAGTTATATCCTGTATTATACACCAGAGCTGTACTCACTATTCTGCTGGTGAGGTCACTGTGTACATACATTACATTACTTATCCTGTACTGATCCTGAGTTATATCCTGTATTATACTCCAGAGCTGTACTCACTATTCTGCTGGTGAGATCACTGTGTATATACATTACATTACTTATCCTGTACTGATCCTGAGTTATATCATGTATTATACTCCAGAGCTGTAGTTGAAAAATAACCTATCAACAAAGATCTAAAAGTATCCGATCGCCATAAAGTAACAAAGTAAAGGTTGTTCTACAGAAAATCTGGATGTTTATTATGTGCGTGAGCAGGAAGATTTACTGGTGGTTACGGAAAATACTGAAGAATGACATTATGGGCACAGACAGAAAATACTAAAAGTAGACGTTTGTTTATTTGGCCGCCGTCTACTTCCACGTTCAGTCTTTCTGTCTAGTTGGTTGTGAAGCTAAACAGTCAATCACTCCCATATGTTCTCACCGCCTATACTGACAGCCGAGAGAACACTCCATGCACCCAGCAAGATCTGTCACACCGCTGCTTTATATAATGTAATATAGTACATTACCATAAACCCTGACACAAATCCTGATCTCACTGCTAAACATTCAACTTTCACTAAAAGCTTTAATAATGCAGGAGAAAATAAAAGATTTAGAGCCAATGTAAAGAACACAACACAAAGTGAATTGATAGTGTTCATACACTGCTCGAAACAATAAAGGGAACACTAAGATAAGACATCCTAGATCTGAACAAATGAACTAATCGTATGAAATACTTTCGTCTTTACATAGTTGAATGCGCTGACAACAAAATCACCAAAAATTATCAATGGAAATGAAATGTAGTAACCCCTGGAGGTCTGGATATGGAGTCACACTCAAAATCACAGAGGAAAATCCCACTACAGGCCGATCCAACTTTATGTAATGTCCTTAATACAAGTCCCAATGAGGCTCAGTAGTGTGTGTGGCCTCCACGTGCCCGTATGACCTCCCTACAACGCCTGGGCATGATCCTGATGAGGTGGAGGATGGTCTCCTGAGGGATGTCCTCCCAGACCTGGACTAAAGCATCCGCCAACTCCTGGACAGTCTGTGGTGGATGGAGCGAGACGTCCCAGATGTGCTCAATCGTATTCAGGGGAACGGGCGGCCAGTCCATAGCATCAATGCCTTCCTCTTGTAGGAACTGCTGAGACACTCCAGACACATGAGGTCTAACATTGTCTTGTATTAGGAGGAACCCAGGGCCAACCGCACCAGCATATGGTCTCACAAGGGGTCTGAGGATCTCATCGCGGTACCTAAAGGCAGTCAGGCTACCTCTGGCAAGCACATGGAGGGCTGTGCGGCCCCCCAAAGAAATGGCACCCCACACCATTACTGACCCACCGCCAAACCGGTCATGCTGGAGGATGTTGCATGCAGCAGAAAGTTCTCCACGGCATCTCCAGACTCTGTCACATGTGCTCAGTGTGAACCTGCTTTCATCTGTGAAGAGCACAGGGCGTCAGTGGTGAATTTGCCAATCTTGGTGTTCACTGGCAAATACCAAATGTCCTGCACGGTGTTGGGCTGTAAGTACAACCCCCACCTGTGGACGTCGGGCCCCTCATACCACCCTCATGGAGTCTGTTTCTGACCGTTTGAGTGGACACGAACATTTGTGGCCTGCTGGAGGTCATTTTGCAGGGCTCTGGCAGTGCTCCTCCTGCTCCTCCTTGCACAAAGGCGGAGGTAGCGGTCCTGCTGCTGGGTTGTTGCCCTCCTACGGCCTCCTCCACGTCTCCTGATGTACTGGCCTGTCTCTTGGTAGCGCCTCCATGCTCTGGACACTACGCTGACAGACACAGCAAACCTTTTTGCCACAGCTCGCATTGATGTGCCATCCTGGATGAGCTGCACTACCTGAGCCACTTGTGTGGGTTGTAGACTCCTTCTCATGCTACAACTAGAGTGAAAGCACTGCCAGCATTCAAAAGTGACCAAAACATCAGCCAGGAAGCATAGGAACTGAGAAGTGGTCTGTGGTCACCACCTGCAGAACCACTCCTTTATTGGGGGTGTCTTGCTAATTGCCTATAATTTCCACGTGTTGTCTGTTCCATGTGAAATTGATTGTCAATCAGTGATCTTCCTGAGTGGACAGTGGGATCTCACACAAGTGTCAGTGACTTGGAGTTACATTGTGTTGGTTAAGTGTTCCCTTAATTTTTTGAGCAGTGTATATTACTTATCCTAAGTTACATCATGTATACTCCAGAGCTGTACTCACTATTCTGCTGGTGAGGTCACTGTGTACATTAGAGATGAGCGAACTTACAGTAAATTCGATTAGTCACGAACTTCTCGGCTCGGTAGTTGATGACTCACCCTGCGTAAATTAGTTCAGCCTTCAGGTTCTCCGGTGGGCTGGAAAAGGTGGATATAGTCCTAGGAAAGAGTCTCCTAGGACTGTATCCACCTTTTCCAGCCCACCGGAGCACCTGAAAGCTGAACTAATTTATGCAGGAAAAGTCAGCCGAGAAGTTCGTGATGAATCGAATTTACTGTAAGTTCACTCATCTCTAGTGTACATACATTACATTACTTATCCTGTACTGATCCTGAGTTATATCCTGTATTATACCCCAGAGCTGTACTCACTATTCTGCTGGTGAGGTCACTGTGTATATACATTACATTACTTATCCTGTACTGATCCTGAGTTATATCCTGTATTATACCCCAGAGCTGTACTCACTATTCTGCGGGTGGGGTCACTGTGTATATACATTACATTACTTATCCTGTACTGATCCTGAGTTATATCCTGTATTATACTCCAGAGCTGTAATCACTATTCTGCTGGTGAGGTCACTGTGTACATACATTACATTACTTATCCTGTACTAATCCTGAGCTATATCCTGTATTATACTCCAGAGCTGCACTCACTATTCTGCTGGTGGGGTCACTGTGTACATACATTACATTACTTATCCTGTACTGATCCGGAGTTATATCCTGTATTATAAGTGACGCATCAGTAAACAAAAAAATTAGAATTTTACAAGGCCTGAACCACCAGCCGTGAGTGGTAGGTCTCCCTCTAGAACCAAAAAGGGAGAGATATGTCAATCAAGTCCTGTAGGGAAAAGTTGCTTGTGATGGCCCAAATGACTCATGGTTCAGGCAGCATAAAATGAGGACAGGTTCCCTTTAAAAGCCAAACTACTAACATCTGCCCATAAAATGCTCAGAAAACTGAACCCCATTAGGACACTTTCGGCAGTAGAAATAGGCATTTGGCATGATTGTGCAGAACCCGTCACCTACCTTGTGCAAGCATATTAAACTCCAAGAATAGTGCTATGTGGTAGAGCTCCATTGCTTCCTCCGGTCGGGTCATGTTTGGCTTTCCTGCTACCAGAGCCTGCACTTCGCTCAGACTCCCGATAGATGGGCTACAGTGCAAGACATAGGACAGGTCCACAACATCCGTGTACATGCAATGCAAAATGACTTTTGCATATTTTTTTGGTATTATGGATTCATCTAGAATGATTCTAGTTGGAGTCCTTAATGTCCGGTCTGTAATCTCCTCCCCAGTGCGTATTCGCCTTTGCAGCAAGTTGCGGAAGAACGGAGAACGCGCAGAGAGGACCGCCTTGTGGGCTCGCAGCTCTTCCTCTAAACAGCTCTGAGCTCCATACTGTTCCACCAGCTCAGAGTCGGAGGAAAAGCTAAGCACCGCGTCGTAGTAGCACATGTAGTCAAAGAGCCCACGCATGTCAAAGTCCAGCGAGTTGGGCGTACCGAATTCCTCACTGAGTTGCACGAGAATATCTACGTTCTGGAACCTGGAGTCCTCAATGCCAAACTCCCCCGTGTACAGATAATGCAACAGGGCAGAGAACATCGGCATATCGATACCCGCGGTATTGATATCCATAATGATTTCCGCCCCATACTCCGGAGATGACGAGAGCAGCTTCTTAAAGAAAGGGCACCTTGCCGCCAATATGGCGCGGTGCACAGGAAAGCACGTCTCCTGGAATATCAGATCCACATCTGTACAGTACTTGTATTCATACAGGTCGGCCATATCTTTCTGTAAAGTCCTAGCCTCTGGACGTGCCACGTTGGCTTGCAGAGAGAGCTCCTTTAAGGCCGCCGTCCCCTCATATTCCTCCACAAGCGCGTTGACGTCTCGGACATCCCAGCCGGACAGCAGTTCTCTCATCTGCTTGGCGTGATCCGCCGACCTGCTCGACTTACGCCGCTTGATGAACTTCTTCTTGAGTGTGGCAAGACCAGAAGTTTTCTTTTTCTTGTCTTGCGGTTTTTCGTGGCCATGTTCAAGGCTGTATAACTTGGAGTCATAGCCATAGCCTTGGTGAGAGTAGGAGGAGGTGCCTAGGGGAACGAAAAAGGGAGAGTCACTTGTAAGTATGTATATAGATAGAGAAGTGAATAGCAGTGTTTCCCAACCAGGGTGCCTCCAGCTGTTGCAAATATTCCCAACATGGCAACTTGGCTGTCCGGGCATGCTGGGAGTTGTAGTTTTGCAAAAGCTGAAGACACACTGTTTGGAAATCACTGATCTAATGTGTATGGGACCACAGAACTCTCCCACAATGGCTGATTTATTTAAAAAATAAATAAACACAGTGCACTTTTCGGTAAAAATGAAACCTTATCTTTATTCTGTAGGTCCATACAGTTACAAGAACACCTCATTTATGTAGGTTTTATTTTATTTAACTACTTTAAATTATACTACATGCACCAAAATTAGTATGTTTAAAATGGTCATCTTCTGACCCCTATGACTTTATTTTTCCACATACAGGGTTATGTGAGGGTAATTTTTTGCGCTGTGATCTGAAGTTTTTATTGGTACCATTTTTGTTTTGATGGGACTTTTTGATCACTTTTTATAAAAAATTTTATGGTATATGAAGTGACCAAAAATGCACAATTTTGGACAAAATAAATGGGAAATGGAGGGGATTCAAACTTATTAGGAGAGGGGCTTGTTCACATTAACTTTTTTTTTTTTTTTCCCCCCTTAGTCCCCATAGGGGGCTATACCATGCAATCTTTTGATTGCCATAACATAGCATTGATCAGTGTTATCGGTGCTCCGCTGCTTCAGCCTGCATGCCTGGCTGGGAGCATCAGACCACCGATCAGATGGTGAGGAGGCAGGTAAGGGCCATCCCACCATCGCAATGATGCCAATCAGCTCTGCTGAGCTGCCGGGATCGTTTCACTTTCATTTAAGACGCCGTGATTAACTTTGATTGTGGCGTCTAAAGGGTTAATGCCAGGCATCGGCCCAATCCAGTCGGGACCCACCAGGTTTGAAGCGTGCTCAGCTCGTGAGCACGCTTTAAACCCAGGTAACGAGAGCAGGGCATTCAGGTACGCCCTGCGTCCTTATCAGGTTAAGCGCCCCTTAAAACCGGGATATAAATGTGGAATTTCAAGTGGGGATTTTCATACGCCTATGTAAACATTTCAAGAGAAGTTTTCTTCTAATTGTTAGACAGAAAATACCAGACAAAAGAAACAGGAGAAAAAAAAATAAAAAGGAGCTGGACTTTACCTATAAACGTTTGCTGTGTCTGCGCGTTTCCCCCTACCCTCGGGGAACACGAGTGGGGGTAGCTTGATGCATTCACACCCATGTCGTCACTCACTCAGACATTCTGCCTGACGGCTGTCCAAAGTGTTATCCCACATCGCCGTGTAATTCCGAATCCCAGGTTCTCCTACGAGATGCTGATCCATGCCTGGAAGGAAACCAGAAAGATGAGTAAGAGAGTGTCTGCAGAAGGTTACTTCCCAGGGCAGGAAATCAAGATGATCTGCGGCTACAGGACCCAAAGCTGTCGTCTTACACCTGCAGATGTTGCTCGGTTTTATCACCCAACTTTGCCCAGAGCCAGAATATTACAATGTACATTTAGATACCATAAAGGGGAAAGCTGGGTGACCATCTCACACAAAGACCCTACTGTATGGGATAAATAGAAACAACTCCTATAGATTATAATAGGCCAGGGTCTGACCTCTCAGGAACTTATGGTTCTATGGTTTCTGGTTGAGCGAGAAATGATCTACACAGGGTATGAATCTTTAGCACTTTTATAAATTTATTTATTTCTTCAGGGCATCAAAAATAAGAAAATCTTTATTTACTAATATCTTCTTTCCCTTCTGTACCAACAACCATAATGTGGACCTGTGTGTCATCATCACAGACTGCAAACAAAAGCCATGTCATAAAGTGACTCTCCAACTGCTGCAAAACTTCAACTCCAATCATGCCTTGACAGGCTTCAGTTGTCGCATGCAAGTTCTTCAATCTTTAAAGGGATTATCCAGGAAAAAAATTTTTTTTTATATATCAACTGGCTCCAGAAAGTTAAACAGATTTGTAAATTACTTCTATAAAAAAAAAATCTTAATCCTTTTAGTACTTATGAGCTGCTGAAGTTGAGTTGTTCTTTTCTGTCTAAGTGCTCTCTGATGACACTTGTCTCGGGAACTGTCCGGAGTAGAAGCAAATCCCCATAGGAAACCTCTTCTACTCTGTGCAGTTCCTGAGATAAGCAGAGAGCACTGCTGCCAGATAGAAAAGAACAACTCAACTTCAGCAGCTGATAATTATTAGAAGGATTAAGATTTTTTTTTAATAGAAGTAATTTACAAATATAAAGCCTCGGAGGCCGGAAGAAGCACACATACACGTGTGAAACAGCCGGCGTTGCCTCCGAGCGCCCATCTACCTGCACCGATGCTGTGATCCAGCCTTTCGTGGACGGGACTTCCATGCCGAGCTGTCTCCATTGAGCGGTGAATGCACGTACGTGTCTTTGTTGTTATAGATAATTTACAAATCTGTTTAACTTTCTGGAGCCAGTTGATATGAAAAAATAAAAATAAAAAAGTTTTTCCCTGGAATACCCCTTTAACTCCCCAGCTGTTGCCAAACTCCCACCATGCCCGGACAGGCTTCGGCTGTTGCATGCAAGTTGCTCAAACTGCGACTCTCAAGCTGTTGCAAAACTAGAACTCCTACCATGCGCCCCCAATGGCCTTCGGCTATCAGTGCATAAAATGAATTGTCGTTCTGAAACTGCTGGAGCAGTGTTTCCCAACCAGGGTGCCTCCAGATGTTGCAGAAACTACAAATCCCAGCATGCCCGGACAGCCGTTGGCTGTCCGGGCATTATGGGAATTGTAGTTTTGCAACAGCTGGAGGCACCCTGGTTGGGAAACACTGTGCTGGAGAGCCAGACATTGGAGGACCCTGTCCTATGCGGTCCGATCAATCTTTCTCTCTCTTCTTGATAACCTACAGACAGCAGAAGAGAAGGTAGGTCGTAACCAGACATCAGTGTCTGACTACAAAGGGAGTGTAGTCTGTAACCATGGAAACTCATAGGCCTGCATTGGAGCAGAGTTTTCTGACCTTTTGCAAAGTCTCTTTATATATATATATATATATATATATATATATATATATATATATATTTATTATGTATATTATTTTAAATGCAAAGAAGCAAATAAAAAAAAGAATTGGTAGGGAACATATACGTACCCTTTACTTAAAGGGGTACTCCGGTGGAAAACTTTTTTAAATTTTTTTTTCATGAACTGGTGCCACAAAGTTAAACAGATTTGTGAATTACTTCTATTAAAAAATTCTAATCCTTTCAGTAATTTTTAGCAGCTGTATGCTACAGAGGAAAATCTTTCTTTTTTGTCTTGTCCACAGTGCTCTCTGTTGACACCTGATGACCGTATCAGGAACTGTCCAGAGGAGGAGAAAATCCTCCTAGCAAACCTATGCTACTCTGGACAGTTCCTGACACGGACAGAGGTGTCAGCAGAGAGCACTGTGGACAAGACAAAAAAGAAATTCAAAAAGTAAAGAATTTCCTCTGTAGTATACAGCAGCTAATAAGTACTAAAAGGATTAAGATTTTTTAATAGAAGTTATTTACAAATCTGTTTAACTTTCTGCCACCAGTTCAGTTAAAAAAAAAAAAAAAAAAATATATATATATATATATATATATATATATATATATATATATATATATATATATAAATAAATAAATAAATAAATAAAAGTTTTCCACCGGAGAACCCCTTTAACATTCTTGTCATACTTGGTCTGACAGCACTGGTCTCAGGGGGTTAAAAGGGAACAGAATTGGATGCATTGCCTCACAACTGAGCAGGACGCATAGGCTGTCTGGGCATGCTGGGAGTTAAAGGGGTTGTCCAGGAAAAAACTTTATTTTTTTTATATATATCAACTGGCTCCAGAAAGTTAAACAGATTAGTAAATTACGGTACTTCTATAAAAAAAATCTTAATCCTTTCAATAATTATCAGCTGCTGAAGTTGAGTTGTTGTTTTCTGTCTGATAACAGTGCTCTCTGCTGACATCTCTGTCTGTCTCGAGAACTGCACAGAGTAGAAGAGGTTTGCTATGGGGGATCTGTTTCTAAACTGGGCGGTTGCCGAAACACGTGTCATCAGAGAGAACTTAGACAGAAAAAAAACAACTAAACTTCAGAAGCTCATAAGTACTGAAAGGATGAAGATTTTTTAATAGAAGTAATTTACAAATCTGTTTAACTTTCTGGAGCCAGTTGATATATATATATATATATATATATATAAAAGTTTTTTCCTGGATAACTCCTTTAAAGTTTTGCAACAACTGTATGTATCATGGCTGGAAACACTGATATAAAGGCCATGATTCTCTCAAAGCTGTCCGGGCATGCTGGAAGTTGTGGTTTTGCAACAGCTGTAGGCATTGTGGTTGGAAAACACCAATTTAAATATAGGCCATGATTCTTTAAGGGAAGAGTTGGCCTTCAGCTGATGCGAAACTACAACTCCCAGCATGCCCGGACAGCCAAAGGCTGTCCGGGCATGCAGGGAGTTGTAGTTTTGCAACAGCTGTAGGCACCCTGGTTGGGAAACACTGATTTAAATAAAGACCATGAGCTGGGAGAATCCTGGCCGCTCTCCTGTGGACACATACACAGTAATCCATAGGTAGCCATTGTTAACATTGCTCCGACATTCCCGGCCAGACCATAACATGAAGATGCAGCCTGAGCCGATCATCCCAGAACACAAATAAGCCGAGGACGTCTCCATCCTGAAGCCAACATCCAGCACATCTGGAGAACATATGGAACGATACAGGAAGAAATGTGCAAGATTAACATTTACCCAAAACACATCGGGCTCCAATAATGGGACATCTGCTAGAAAGCTCAAATCGCTAAGGAAACATCATGCAACCTTCTTATATACTTTTTACTATCTTGTTATTTTAAGATCTCTGCTTGCTGACAGTAAACGTGAACATTGTTGACTCGGAGAGACTAAAAACCAGCACAAATGTCATAGTATTTAGGTTGAGGTCGTTGCAATTCTATCCAGTCCTACACACAGCAGCAGAAACCCTAATCCTGTCCTTTAAAGAATATCTCTCATGATCTTGTTACATTTTATAATCCTCCCAGGTCACAGCCCCCATCATGATGAACCTCCCCCTGCCTTTATTTTTATTATTTTTTTCGTTTTCTACCTTGATATCGCTCTGTATTTTCTGCTCAGTCTCAGTCAGATTCACAGACAGGGAAGGGGCGTTCCCCAGCAGGTGTGACATCATCTGAAGCCATACAGGGGAGAACTTCCTCCCTCACTCTGCTACATACAGCCCAGAGCAGTTCAGTGTGAGATGAGCTATGTGAGATGAGCTATGATTGGCTAAGGCTGCACACCCCCCCACCACCTCAGCATTTGCTGATTTTGGACTTCTGCCAGACCAGCAGGAGTCCAAAGTCTGTGCAAGAGAAACGGAGAAATGTGCTCTGGACAAGAAGGGAGACACCTAGTGGCAGCTTTTTTTTTAAACACAAATAAAACAGACTTTTTTTTTTTTTTTAACAAAGTACATTAGAAAGATGTTTTATTTACTTATAATGACCATCCCCCAGCGCTAAACACATTAGACTGCCTTTCCGCAGTATTTCACAGTGTGTAAGCCAGTGTGCCTCCAGCTGTTGCAAAACTACATCTCCCAACATGCCCAGACAGCCAGCGGTTGAACAGTTAAAGGCACACTGGTAGGGAAAGACTGAGCGAGCCAGAGGAGTATTTTCTGCAGTTTTGATTCTGTATTTATATTGATATAAAAGGTGTGAAAACATTAAAGCGTACAATATGGTATGTGTGAATGTACTGAAACAGCGAAAACTGAGAGTGTCTGCCATTACCCAACTTTCCAAGACCCCTGAATGGTGAGTGTGTCTAGTTATATAGGGGGATGTTTCAATGAATGCCTGGACAGCATATGATAAGGAATCAGGGAATACTACTCTATTACACCGTCACATCCAATGACTTAGGTGCGGCAGGTGAAGGCAGATTTGCCATTCAGGACTTGGTAACCACCCCTGTGGGGCCATCACTGAATCCACTCCTGTCACCCAGCTTTCTCAGTATGACGCTGTACTGACAGAAGACGATGACGACCCTCAGACAAGGATTCACTGGAGACTTTTCTGCTTTTATAAGGTGATTGTTTTAGTCCATGGGCCTGACTTCTATCTGCAGAGAAGAAAAAAGCCAAACTAGATTAAGCAGAATAAGTGAATCGGCGGCCGGGCTGCCCCAGACATCAGCGCTTTCATTTACTAAACTCAATTAGCGCGGAGAAAAGTCCAGGCCGCACCAGGGATGCCCTGCGCTCATCTGCATTCACAGAAGCACAAAGCAGAGCTGCGGGTAGTGAGGAGCTAAGGACGGCTCCAGCCGCACGGAACAAGGGTCTATAGAGGGGGACGCAGGGGCCGACCTGGACGGCAATCAGACGCAGCACATGCGGAACACAATACTGTAATAAACTGCAAACCTGACACAATACTGTAATAAACTGCAAACCTGACACAATACTGTAATAAACTGCAAACCTGACACAATACTGTAATAAACTGCAAACCTGACAATACTGTAATAAACTGCAAACCTGACAATACTGTAATAAACTGCAAACCTGACACAATACTGTAATAAACTGCAAACCTGACACAATACTGTAATAAACTGCGAACCTGACACAATACTGTAATAAACTGCAAACCTGACACAATACTGTAATAAACTGCAAACCTGACAATACTGTAATAAACTGCAAACCTGACAATACTGTAATAAACTGCAAACCTGACACAATACTGTAATAAACTGCAAACCTGACACAATACTGTAATAAACTGCGACCCTGACACAATACTGTAATAAACTGCAAACCTGACACAATACTGTAATATACTGCAAACCTGACACAATACTGTAATAAACTGCAAACCTGACACAATACTGTAATAAACTGCAAACCTGACACAATACTGTAATAAACTGCAAACCTGACAATACTGTAATATACTGCGAACCTGACAATACTGTAATAAACTGCAAACCTGACACAATACTGTAATAAACTGCAAACCTGACACAATACTGTAATAAACTGCAAACCCGACAATACTGTAATATACTGCAAACCTGACACAATACTGTAATAAACTGCAAACCTGACACAATACTGTAATAAACTGCAAACCTGACAATACTGTAATAAACTGCAAACCTGACACAATACTGTAATAAACTGCAAACCTGACACAATACTGTAATAAACTGCAAACCTGACACAATACTGTAATAAACTGCAAACCTGACACAATACTGTAATAAACTGCGAACCTGACACAATACTGTAATAAACTGCAAACTTGACACAATACTGTAATAAACTGCAAACCTGACACAATACTGTAATAAACTGGAACCTGACACAATACTGTAATAAACTGCAAACTTGACACAATACTGTAATAAACTGCAAACCTGACAATACTGTAATAAACTGCAAACCTGACAATACTGTAATAAACTGCAAACCTGACAATACTGTAATAAACTGCAAACCTGACACAATACTGTAATAAACTGCAAACCTGACACAATACTGTAATAAACTGCAAACCTGACACAATACTGTAATAAACTGCAAATCTGACACAATACTGTAATAAACTGCAAACCTGACACAATACTGTAATAAACTGCAAACCTGACACAATACTGTAATAAACTGCAAACCTGACACAATACTGTAATAAACTGCAAACCTGACACAATACTGTAATAAACTGCAAACCTGACACAATACTGTAATAAACTGCGAACCTGACACAATACTGTAATAAACTGCAAACCTGACACAATACTGTAATAAACTGCGAACCTGACAATACTGTAATAAACTGCGAACCTGACACAATACTGTAATAAACTGCAAACCTGACACAATACTGTAATAAACTGCAAACCTGACACAATACTGTAATAAACTGCAAACCTGACACAATACTGTAATAAACTGCAAACCTGACACAATACTGTAATAAACTGCAAACCTGACACAATACTGTAATAAACTGCAAACCTGACAATACTGTAATATACTGCGAACCTGACAATACTGTAATAAACTGCAAACCTGACAATACTGTAATAAACTGCAAACCTGACACAATACTGTAATAAACTGCAAACCTGACACAATACTGTAATAAACTGCGAACCTGACACAATACTGTAATAAACTGCGAACCTGACAATACTGTAATATACTGCGAACCTGACAATACTGTAATAAACTGCAAACCTGACACAATACTGTAATAAACTGGAACCTGACACAATACTGTAATAAACTGCGAACCTGACACAATACTGTAATAAACTGCAAACCTGACACAATACTGTAATAAACTGCAAACCTGACACAATACTGTAATAAACTGCGAACCTGACACAATACTGTAATAAACTGCAAACCTGACACAATACTGTAATAAACTGCAAACCTGACACAATACTGTAATAAACTGCAAACCTGACACAATACTGTAATAAACTGCGAACCTGACACAATACTGTAATAAACTGCGAACCTGACAATACTGTAATATACTGCGAACCTGACACAATACTGTAATAAACTGCAAACCTGACACAATACTGTAATAAACTGCGAACCTGACACAATACTGTAATATACTGCGAACCTGACAATACTGTAATAAACTGCAAACCTGACACAATACTGTAATAAACTGGAACCTGACACAATACTGTAATAAACTGCGAACCTGACACAATACTGTAATAAACTGCAAACCTGACACAATACTGTAATAAACTGCAAACCTGACACAATACTGTAATAAACTGCAAACCTGACACAATACTGTAATAAACTGCAAACCTGACAATACTGTAATAAACTGCGAACCTGACAATACTGTAATAAACTGCGAACCTGACACAATACTGTAATAAACTGCAAACCTGACACAATACTGTAATAAACTGCAAACCTGACACAATACTGTAATAAACTGCAAACCTGACACAATACTGTAATAAACTGCAAACCTGACACAATACTGTAATAAACTGCAAACCTGACACAATACTGTAATAAACTGCAAACCTGACACAATACTGTAATAAACTGCAAACCTGACACAATACTGTAATAAACTGCAAACCTGACACAATACTGTAATAAACTGCAAACCTGACACAATACTGTAATAAACTGCAAACCTGACAATACTGTAATAAACTGCGAACCTGACACAATACTGTAATAAACTGCAAACCTGACACAATACTGTAATAAACTGCAAACCTGACACAATACTGTAATAAACTGCAAACCTGACACAATACTGTAATAAACTGCAAACCTGACACAATACTGTAATAAACTGCAAACCTGACAATACTGTAATAAACTGCAAACCTGACAATACTGTAATATACTGCGAACCTGACAATACTGTAATAAACTGCAAACCTGACACAATACTGTAATAAACTGCAAACCTGACACAATACTGTAATAAACTGCGAACCTGACAATACTGTAATAAACTGCAAACCTGACACAATACTGTAATATACTGCGAACCTGACACAATACTGTAATATACTGCGAACCTGACACAATACTGTAATAAACTGGAACCTGACACAATACTGTAATAAACTGGAACCTGACACAATACTGTAATAAACTGCGAACCTGACAATACTGTAATAAACTGCAAACCTGACAATACTGTAATAAACTGCAAACCTGACACAATACTGTAATAAACTGCAAACCTGACAATACTGTAATATACTGCGAACCTGACAATACTGTAATAAACTGCAAACCTGACAATACTGTAATAAACTGCAAACCTGACACAATACTGTAATAAACTGCAAACCTGACACAATACTGTAATAAACTGCGAACCTGACACAATACTGTAATAAACTGCGAACCTGACACAATACTGTAATAAACTGCAAACCTGACACAATACTGTCATAAACTGCAAACCTGACACAATACTGTAATATACTGCGAACCTGACAATACTGTAATAAACTGCAAACCTGACACAATACTGTAATAAACTGGAACCTGACACAATACTGTAATAAACTGGAACCTGACACAATACTGTAATAAACTGCAAACCTGACACAATACTGTAATAAACTGCAAACCTGACACAATACTGTAATAAACTGCAAACCTGACACAATACTGTAATAAACTGCAAACCTGACAATACTGTAATAAACTGCGAACCTGACAATACTGTAATAAACTGCGAACCTGACACAATACTGTAATAAACTGCAAACCTGACACAATACTGTAATAAACTGCAAACCTGACACAATACTGTAATAAACTGCAAACCTGACACAATACTGTAATAAACTGCAAACCTGACACAATACTGTAATAAACTGCGAACCTGACACAATACTGTAATAAACTGCAAACCTGACACAATACTGTAATAAACTGCAAACCTGACAATACTGTAATAAACTGCGAACCTGACACAATACTGTAATAAACTGCAAACCTGACACAATACTGTAATAAACTGCAAACCTGACACAATACTGTAATAAACTGCAAACCTGACACAATACTGTAATAAACTGCAAACCTGACACAATACTGTAATAAACTGCAAACCTGACACAATACTGTAATAAACTGCGAACCTGACAATACTGTAATAAACTGCAAACCTGACAATACTGTAATATACTGCGAACCTGACAATACTGTAATAAACTGCAAACCTGACACAATACTGTAATAAACTGCAAACCTGACACAATACTGTAATAAACTGCAAACCTGACACAATACTGTAATAAACTGCGAACCTGACAATACTGTAATATACTGCGAACCTGACACAATACTGTAATAAACTGCAAACCTGACACAATACTGTAATAAACTGGAACCTGACACAATACTGTAATAAACTGGAACCTGACACAATACTGTAATAAACTGCGAACCTGACAATACTGTAATAAACTGCAAACCTGACAATACTGTAATATACTGCGAACCTGACAATACTGTAATAAACTGCAAACCTGACACAATACTGTAATAAACTGCAAACCTGACACAATACTGTAATAAACTGCGAACCTGACAATACTGTAATAAACTGCAAACCTGACACAATACTGTAATAAACTGCAAACCTGACAATACTGTAATATACTGCGAACCTGACACAATACTGTAATAAACTGCAAACCTGACACAATACTGTAATAAACTGGAACCTGACACAATACTGTAATAAACTGCGAACCTGACACAATACTGTAATAAACTGCAAACCTGACACAATACTGTAATAAACTGCGAACCAGACAATACTGTAATAAACTGCGAACCTGACAATACTGTAATAAACTGCGAACCTGACACAATACTGTAATAAACTGCGAACCTGACACAATACTGTAATAAACTGCAAACCTGACACAATACTGTAATAAACTGCAAACCTGACACAATACTGTAATAAACTGCAAACCTGACACAATACTGTAATAAACTGCAAACCTGACACAATACTGTAATAAACTGCAAACCTGACAATACTGTAATAAACTGCAAACCTGACACAATAATGTAATAAACTGCAAACCTGACACAATACTGTAATAAACTGCGAACCTGACAATACTGTAATAAACTGCAAACCTGACACAATACTGTAATAAACTGCAAACCTGACACAATACTGTAATAAACTGCAAACCTGACACAATACTGTAATAAACTGCAAACCCGACACAATACCGTAATAAACTGCGAACCCGACACAATACTGTAATAAACTGCAAACCTGACACAATACTGTAATAAACTGCGAACCTGACACAATACTGTAATAAACTGCAAACTTGACACAATACTGTAATAAACTGCAAACTTGACACAATACCGTAATAAACTGCGAACCAGACAATACTGTAATAAACTGCGAACCAGACAATACTGTAATAAACTGCGAACCTGACAATACTGTAATAAACTGCAAACCTGACACAATACTGTAATAAACTGCAAACCTGACACAATACTGTAATAAACTGCGAACCTGACACAATACTGTAATAAACTGCGAACCAGACAATACTGTAATAAACTGCGAACCTGACAATACTGTAATAAACTGCAAACCTGACACAATACTGTAATAAACTGCGAACCTGACACAATACTGTAATAAACTGCAAACCTGACACAATACTGTAATAAACTGCGAACCTGACAATACTGTAATAAACTGCAAACCTGACACAATACTGTAATAAACTGCAAACCTGACACAATACTGTAATAAACTGCAAACCTGACACAATACTGTAATAAACTGCAAACCTGACACAATACTATAATAAACTGCGAACCTGACACAATACTGTAATAAACTGCAAACCTGACACAATACTGTAATAAACTGCAAACCTGACACAATACTGTAATAAACTGCGAACCTGACAATACTGTAATAAACTGCAAACCTGACAATACTGTAAAACTGCAAACCTGACACAATACTGTAATATACTGCAAACCTGACAATACTGTAATAAACTGCAAACCTGACACAATACTGTAATAAACTGCAAACCTGACACAATACTGTAATAAACTGCGAACCTGACACAATACTGTAATAAACTGCAAACCTGACACAATACTGTAATAAACTGGAACCTGACACAATACTGTAATAAACTGCGAACCTGACATAATACTGTAATAAACTGCGAACCTGACACAATACTGTAATAAACTGCAAACCTGACACAATACTGTAATAAACTGCAAACCTGACACAATACTGTAATAAACTGGAACCTGACACAATACTGTAATAAACTGCAAACCTGACACAATACTGTAATAAACTGCAAACCTGACAATACCATAATAAACTGCAAACCTGACACAATACTGTAATAAACTGCAAACCTGACACAATACTGTAATAAACTGGAACCTGACACAATACTGTAATAAACTGCAAACCTGACACAATACTGTAATAAACTGCGAACCTGACACAATACTGTAATAAACTGCAAACCTGACAATACTGTAATAAACTGCGAACCTGACACAATACTGTAATAAACTGCGAACCTGACACAATACTGTAATAAACTGCGAACCTGACAATACTGTAATAAACTGCAAACCTGACACAATACTGTAATAAACTGCAAACCTGACACAATACTGTAATAAACTGCAAACCTGACACAATACTGTAATAAACTGCGAACCTGACACAATACTGTAATAAACTGCGAACCTGACACAATACTGTAATAAACTGCGAACCTGACAATACTGTAATAAACTGCAAACCTGACACAATACTGTAATAAACTGCAAACCTGACACAATACTGTAATAAACTGCAAACCTGACACAATACTGTAATAAACTGCAAACCTGACACAATACTGTAATAAACTGCAAACCTGACACAATACTGTAATAAACTGCAAACCTGACACAATACTGTAATAAACTGCAAACCTGACACAATACTGTAATAAACTGCAAACCTGACACAATACTGTAATAAACTGCGAACCTGACACAATACTGTAATAAACTGCAAACCTGACAATACTGTAATAAACTGCAAACCTGACACAATACTGTAATAAACTGCAAACCTGACACAATACTGTAATAAACTGCAAACCTGACACAATACTGTAATAAACTGCAAACCTGACACAATACTGTAATAAACTGCAAACCTGACACAATACTGTAATAAACTGCAAACCTGACACAATACTGTAATAAACTGCGAACCTGACACAATACTGTAATAAACTGCAAACCTGACACAATACTGTAATAAACTGCAAACCTGACACAATACTGTAATAAACTGCAAACCTGACAATACTGTAATAAACTGCAAACCTGACACAATACTGTAATAAACTGCAAACCTGACACAATACTGTAATAAACTGCAAACCTGACACAATACTGTAATAAACTGCAAACCTGACACAATACTGTAATAAACTGCGAACCTGACACAATACTGTAATAAACTGCAAACCTGACACAATACTGTAATAAACTGCAAACCTGACAATACTGTAATAAACTGCGAACCTGACACAATACTGTAATAAACTGCAAACCTGACAATACTGTAATAAACTGCGAACCTGACACAATACTGTAATAAACTGCAAACCTGACAATACTGTAATAAACTGCAAACCTGACAATACTGTAATAAACTGCAAACCTGACACAATACTGTAATAAACTGCAAACCTGACACAATACTGTAATAAACTGCAAACCTGACAATACTGTAATAAACTGCAAACCTGACACAATACTGTAATAAACTGCAAACCTGACACAATACTGTAATAAACTGCGACCCTGACACAATACTGTAATAAACTGCAAACCTGACACAATACTGTAATAAACTGCAAACCTGACACAATACTGTAATAAACTGCAAACCTGACACAATACTGTAATAAACTGCAAACCTGACACAATACTGTAATAAACTGCAAACCTGACAATACTGTAATAAACTGCGAACCAGACACAATACTGTAATAAACTGCAAACCTGACACAATACTGTAATAAACTGCGACCCTGACACAATACTGTAATAAACTGCAAACCTGACACAATACTGTAATAAACTGCAAACCTGACACAATACTGTAATAAACTGCGAACCTGACACAATACTGTAATAAACTGCAAACCTGACAATACTGTAATAAACTGCAAACCCGACAATACTGTAATAAACTGCGAACCTGACACAATACTGTAATAAACTGCAAACCTGACACAATACTGTAATAAACTGCAAACCTGACACAATACTGTAATAAACTGCAAACCTGACAATACTGTAATAAACTGCAAACCTGACACAATACTGTAATAAACTGCAAACCTGACACAATACTGTAATAAACTGCAAACCTGACACAATACTGTAATAAACTGCGAACCTGACAATACTGTAATAAACTGCAAACCCGACAATACTGTAATATACTGCAAACCTGACAATACTGTAATAAACTGCAAACCTGACACAATACTGTAATAAACTGCAAACCTGACAATACTGTAATAAACTGCAAACCTGACACAATACTGTAATAAACTGCAAACCTGACACAATACTGTAATAAACTGCAAACCTGACACAATACTGTAATAAACTGCAAACCTGACACAATACTGTAATAAACTGCAAACCTGACACAATACTGTAATAAACTGCGACCCTGACACAATACTGTAATAAACTGCAAACCTGACACAATACTGTAATAAACTGCAAAGTACAATTTATTCGATGGGAAACACAAGAGCGGGACACTGTGCAATGTGAACGGATCTACATCATCTAATAATAATGTGACTGCTCCAATAAAATCACAGAAAGCACCGACACATCCACAATAACAGCAGAAGAGAACGACATCCGCATGGAGTTTGGGGGGGGGGGGGGGGGGGGGGGGGGGGGGGGATTATCAAAGGATGTGTGTTTTTTTTTTTCACGTAACTTTTGCGCAATACTTTGGCGCAGTGTCTTTTTGGCGCATCTTCTCCACTGTCATTTTTACAACTTTCTCAAAATCACACGGTCCTGTGTGTGATTTTAACTTTAGACAGCAAGTCATCATTTGCGCCAATCGATCTTTGGTGTGCAATTTTGGCGCAAATCCAGTTTTTTTTGGCGCAAATCAGCGCCAAGAAATTTGGCAGATGGAAAACACACTTACCAATGTCAGAAAATGTAAAGGCGTCGAAATACATAAAAAATTTTTTTGTGAAAGCAGCGACATCTCCAGGGCTGCGCAATACTATCCTGCGACATAGTTGTCTCTGAGGGACCTTCACCCTCCGTTGAGCCGGCATTGGACATGGCCGCACAGGTTCAGGAAAGCTAAGTACTGAAGCAGTGGTCTCCAACCTGCGGACCTCCAGATGTTGCAAAACTACAACTCCCAGCATGCCCGGACAGCCAACGGCTGTCCGGGCATGCTGGGAATTGTAGTTTTGCAACATCTGGAGGTCCGCAGGTTGGAGACCACAGCACTAAAGTAATAAAAAAAACTAAAAAAAAAAAAAAAAAAAACTACCCAAGTTGAAAATTAAATCCATTTTACATGGTGGCTATAAACCCCACAAAAGAAAATAACTCATGTCGCTTGCTGAGATACTGCAGGAGGGACTCCGAAATGGCTGCTCTACAGGGTAAAATACGCGTCCTCTGTGGTGGTAAGTTCTGTGTAAAAGGCGCTGTGAACGGCTGATTTCAACATTTGAGCCAAAATTACTAACAACTTGCATCAAATGATAAATTTGGTTTATGTCCACGAAAACCAAAGTGGAAAAAAAAGGGTAAAAAAAACTGTCAACAGGCAAAATTGATAAATACCGCCCTGTATGTTCTCCCCTTGTTAGGCTTGGTTCACACCACGTTTTGTTAAATACGGTTCCCGTATACGGCTGGGAGGAGGGGGGCGGGGCTTAATCGCGGCGCCCGCACTCAGCCGTATTCGGGAACAGTATTTAATGTATGTCTATGAGCCGACCGGAGTGAACCGCAGCCTACCGTCGGCTTAGTTTTCGGCCGTATGCGGTTTCCCGACCGTAGCCAAAAACACGGTCGACCACGTTTTTGCCTGCGGTCGGGAAACCGCATGCGGCCGAAAACGAAGTCGACCGGAGGCTGCGGTTCACTCCGGTCGGCTCATAGACGTACATTAAATACGGTTCCCGAATACGGCTGAGTGCGGCGCCGCGATTAAGCCCTGCCCCCCCCTCCTCCAAGCTGTATACGGGAACCGTATTTAACAAAACGTGGTGTGAACCCAACCTTATTGCGGATTTGCTTCAGTTTCGCTCAATAATCCCCAAAAAAATGGCATCATAGATCACTACTATACTGTTATTTTAGATTAGTGCTTTTTAAAAACAGGGTGTCTCCAGCTGATGCCAAACTACAACTCCCAGCATACCCGGACAGCAAAAAGCTTTCTGGGCATCCTGGGAGTTGTAGTTTTGCTTGTAAATGGTGGATCTGGACATGGTGCATTAGGTGCATACCTGTAAGAAAAACTACTCACGAACTCAAAGTCTTTCTTTATGCCTTTGTTTTATTTCTAAAGATGTTTATGCAACTTACGCAAGTCACGATGTCCAGGTCCACCATTTACAAAGCTGCTACTGTGAGGATTACGATACCCCCCGTACCTGTTGATTTGTGCCATACAATCTGCTTTGTGATTGGAAAACTGTGTCGAGAGACTTTTTGTGTTTTTAAGAGTTGTAGTTTTGCAACAGCTGGAGGTCCACAATTTTGAATCCACTGCAAAATTGTTGTAGTATTGAAACAGCTGGAGAGACTGGTCGAGGAACACCAGTAGATAGAAAAGACAATAGATGAAGCTCACAACTTAGCCTCCCCCTCCCCTGTGGAATGACCTCTGCAAAGGTCACAGAGCATGACCAGAAACCTTTCCCATTCATGTCAATGGGGCAACTTCTGCCTATGGTTGCCATGAGGTTTGCTATAAATCATCTCTCAAATGTAAAAAAATATAAAAAAAATAATAAAAAAAGAACCTCTTTTTTTGTTAAATTACAATCAGAAAATAAAAAACGTATTTCAGTATCTGGCACTAATCCGTGAATAAAAATTTAGGCGAAACATTCTTTTTAAGCATTTAGGCGATATCATCTTCTGCTATCCCAAGTAAACAGGAAACGGGGAATATACAGGAAGCTCCTCTAAGGGATCGCAGCTGTCCCCTCCTAACATGGTGTAGATAAAATTATACATAATTCCTGTATATATTCTGCAACATTTAATGGAAAAAAAAAAGTTGACTGTTATGTGTAATAAATGCTCTCAATTATCAAGCTGTTCTCATTCAGTTTATCACATACACAGGACGAGCGACGTCATCAGAAACACCAGATCTCATAGAAAACAACACAGACGAGTCAGCAAGCTGGTAGACAGGATATTACTCAGGATCAGTACAGGATCAGTAATGTAATGTATGTACACAGTGATCTCACCAGCAGAATAGTGAGTGCAGCTCTGGAGTATAATACAGGATATAACTCAGGATCAGTACAGGATAAGTAATGTAATGTATGTACACAGTGACCTCACCAGCAGAATAGTGAGTACAGCTCTGGAGTATAATACAGGATATAACTCAGGATCAGTACAGGATAAGTAATGTAATGTATGTACACAGTGACCTCACCAGCAGAATAGTGAGTGCAGCTCTGGAGTATAATACAGGATATAACTCAGGATCAGTACAGGATAAGTAATGTAATGTATGTACACAGTGATCTCACCAGCAGAATAGTGAGTGCAGCTCTGGAGTATAATACAGGATATAACTCAGGATCAGTACAGGATAAGTAATGTAATGTATGTACACAGTGACCTCACCAGCAGAATAGTGAGTACAGCTCTGGAGTATAATACAGGATATAACTCAGGATCAGTACAGGATAAGTAATGTAATGTATGTACACAGTGACCTCACCAGCAGAATAGTGAGTACAGCTCTGAAGTATAATACAGGATATAACTCAGGATCAGTACAGGATAAGTAATGTAATGTATGTACACAGTGGCCCTCATTTACTAAGAAAATCGGGTTGTAAGTCTATGTTGCTTTCTTACCCGACTGCTTTTTTCCCCTGGTATTTATTATTATGTCGCATCCTTTTTGTCGCACGTGCGCTTTGTTGGTTTTGGTTTCCAACTCCTATGAGCTGTTGGGGAAAAAATCCACAACAATTCAACAAATTCGGGTTGGAAACCTTTATAAATACGTGGGAAAGCTCAGAAATGTCGGGTTACGCCCCTTTTTCGGGTTCGGGAGAATCCACATCGGGTCCGTCGGGAAAAAAATGTCGCATCCTGTCGCATGATGTCTGCGACATGGCGCAGACAAAGATGCGACAAAAAAACCCGACAAAAGAGGTCGGGTTTAGAATAGTAAATGAGGGCCAGTGACCTCACCAGCAGAATAGTGAGAACAGCTCTGGAGTATAATGCAGGATATAACTCAGGATCAGTACAGGATCAGTAATGTAATGTATGTACACAGTGACCTCACCAGCAGAATAGTGAGTACAGCTCTGGAGTATAATGCAGGATATAACTCAGGATCAGTACAGGATCAGTAATGTAATATATGTACACAGTGACCTCACCAGCAGAATAGTGAGTACAGCTCTGGAGTATAATACAGGATCAGTACAGGATAAGTAAAGTATTTACATAGTGACTATACTATACATAGAACTTGGTGATTATCTCCTAAAGAGCCCTGTGGCTGAGTAAACCCGCATTCATCTGCTGACCCTAAAGCTTTAGAAGGTTAAGAAACCATTGTTCATGAATGATAAGTGTAAAGGGTCGCACACTGCATAAATGGTCTATAAACGATCAGTGATCTACAAGACTGGGCTCATTTAAGGGAACACCGTAGCCCATATAAAAAGGTAGAGACAGTAATGTGACATTCAATGATGGGCATCTGCTCAAACAACCTTTATTTACATTAGTCACGAATCATTAGATCAATGTCCATCAGAATACACAGAACCCGCAGGTCTACGCTGGTGCCCGGCTCCTGGCACCGATGATACAATGGTCATTACAAATGCAAATCAATAGGAAAACCATTAACCATGAACAATACGACAGAGTCTGTTGTCTGGGTGAATGAACAGCAGCAATAACTCTGGATCATTTGTTTCCTACCAGCGAAATGGTCAGAGAATTGGCAAAGGGGGAAGAGAACACAATGGGAACAGTATGAGAATGTGACGTCTGCCGCTTCAGCTCATGTCTACAGATATTTGTACTAACAAAAGCCGAAAGCGACTTAATAGCGATTACAGGCAAGCGCTCACCCCTTATCTGCTAGTCGCCGACTAAATGTGACGTTTATTTGTAGGATGTCTCAGACTGGGCAATTCCATATGATTGGAAAAATAGAACATTTAAGAGAGATATATTTAAACAATTCTGATAAATAGCTCTTACGGCCTCCATCAGGTGAAACTGGATACGCTTCACATAAACATCAAGTGTTTTCCCAACACATACCTTCAAATGTTGTGTGAATTCATCCTTAAAGAAGTACTCCAGTGGGAAAAAAGGTTTTTAAATCAACTGGTGTCAGAAAGTAAAACAAATTTGTAGATTATTTCTATTTAAAAATCTTAACCCTTCCAGTACTTATCGGCTGCTGTATGCTCCACAGGAAGTTGTGTAGTTCTTTTCAGTCTGACCACAGTGCTCTTTGCTGACACCTCTGTCCATAGCAGGACCAAATCCCCATAGCAAACCTATCTTGCTCTGGACAGTTCCTGACATGGTCAGATGTGGCAGCAGAGAGCACTGTGGTCAGACTAGAAAGAACTACACAACTTCCTGTGGAGCATACAGCAGCTGATAAGTACTGGAAGGATTAAGATTTTTAAATGGAAGTAATTTACAAATCTGTTTAACTTTCTGGCACCAGTTGATTAAAAATAAAAACACCGTTTTTCACCAGAGTACCCCTTTAACACCTTAAGGACCAAGGGCATACCTGTACTCCCTGGTCCCGCTTCCGTGCTGTAAACGGGGGTCATGGGCTGACCCTGCGTCATAGCCCAAGTGGTACCGGAAGCTATGAGCCGCCAGGACCCGAGGGTAATGCCGGACATCACCTGGCATTAACCCCTTAGACGCGGCGATCAAAGTTGATCGCCACGTCTAAAACAAATGTAAACCGTTCCCAGCAGCTCTGGGCAGTTTGAGACCGCCACGGTTAAAATGCAGCGCCCCAAACAAGCTGAATGTATGGGGAGGGTCCCTACCTACCTCCATCTATGTCCGATCGGCGCTCTGCTGCTCCATGCCTGAGATCCAGGTTGGAGTAGCAAAGCGCCGATAACACTGATCAATGCTATGGCAAAGCAATGACCAGTGTATGCAATCAGAAGGTTAAATGTTATAGTCCTCTATGGACAAAAAAATGGTGTAAAAATAGAAAAAAAAAGTTCATAAATGTGATTTAACCCTTTTCCTAATAAAAGTTTGAATCACCTTTTTCCCCCATTTAAAATAAATAAAAATGTAAAACAAAAACAAACAAACATCAGGTATCCTTGCGACTGTATGGACCTACAGAATAAAGATAAGGGGGGAGATTTATCAAAACCTGTCCAGAGAAAAAGTTGCCCAGTTGCCCATAGCAACCAATCAGATCGCTTCTTTCATTTTTGAAAAGTCCTGTGAAATAATGAAAGCAGTGATCTGATTGGTTGCTATGGGCAACGCAGCAACTTTTCCTCTGGACGGGTTTTGATAAATCTCCCCCAAGGTGTTATTTTTATCAAAAAGTGCAGTGCGTAGAATCGTAAGCCCACAAAGGTTACAAAATGGCGTTTTGTTTTTTTCTTCAATTTTGCCCCACAATTTTTTTTTTCTGGTTTTGCCATAGACTTTGTGGTGAAATGATTGAGGTCATTACAAAGTAAAATTGTTGGTGGAAAAAAAAGGCCTCATATGGGTCTGTAGGTGGAAAATTTAAAAAGTTTTTAGAAGGTGAGGAGGAAAAATGAAAAATGGCCTGGTCCTTAAGGGGTTAAGCTAGGTTCACATTACGTAAAAAAAAAAATGTGTATTTTATTCACACTCGCAATCTGGTAAAAAAAAGAAATTATGCCTATTTTTCCCCAGAGACGAGAACGTATATAAAATACACTCAAAGTTTCCATATGCAGCGGGAATTTACAAGTTGTGTTTTGGGCGGAATAAATGAAAAAAAAAAAAAAAAAAGCTGAAAGTGAGTTTGTGTGATAAAAAAAAAAAATCTGAGCGTTTTTAACTTGCCATGTTTTACCTAAGATTTTTCCCATTACAAATCATGTGGCGGCGTTTGACCAAAAAAAAACATAAAACAATTTCTTGAACAAAGAGATAAACGCCTTAGGCTATGTTCACACAGTTGAATCTGTGCAGAATGTCTGTCCAGAAAACACGGACAAACATTCCGCACATTTGAATGAACCAGTGGGGCGCTAGGACTGCTTGGAAATGGGTCGTCACATAGATAGAAATGCATTTCCAGGCAGAATTTGGAGAAAGAATACAATAGACATGTCGATTCTTTCTGCAGATGCTGGACTTTGTGTGTCTGGTCATGCTGGGAGTTGTAATTTTGCAACAGCTGGAGGCACACTGGTAGGAAAAGACTAACAGGTTATAAAAATAAACAGATTGCAGCGTATGTTTTTTTTTCCGTATACAACAGTGTAGTTTAGTACATTTTTGCAGACAGCAATAGGAGTATGCATATGTGGACAGGCTGCACTCTGCATTTAAGGGCACAGGCCCGACACAGCCACCGGCCCCCAACACAGCCACCGGCCCCCGACACAGCCACCGGCCCCCGACACAGCCACCGGCCCCCGACACAGGCACAGCACAGTCCTATACTGTATATCGTTGGGGAGGGGCGTTTGTACGGTATAACTACAGGGGGTCACTACAGGGCGTCCGGCATAACTACGGGGGGTCTCTACAGGGCGTCCGGCATAACTACGGGGGGGGGGTCTCTACAGGGCGTCCGGCATAACTACGGGGGGGGGGGGGGTCTCTACAGGGCGTCCGGCATAACTACGGGGGGGGGGTCTCTACAGGGCGTCCGGCATAACTACGGGGGGGGGGGGGGTCTCTATACAGGGCGTCGGGCATAACTACGGGGGGTCTCTATACAGGGCGTCGGGCATAACTACGGGGGGTCTCTATACAGGGCGTCGGGCATAACTACGGGGGGTGTCTATACAGGGCGTACGGCATAACAACGGGGGGTGTCTATACAGGGCGTAGGGCATAACTACGGGGGGTGTCTATACAGGGCGTAGGGCATAACTACGGGGGGTGTCTATACAGGGCGTACGGCATAACAACGGGGGGTGTCTATACAGGGCGTACGGCATAACAACGGGGGGTGTCTATACAGGGCGTACGGCATAACAACGGGGGGTGTCTATACAGGGCGTACGGCATAACAACGGGGGGTGTCTATACAGGGCGTACGGCATAACAACGGGGGGTGTCTATACAGGGCGTACGGCATAACAACGGGGGGTGTCTATACAGGGCGTACGGCATAACAACGGGGGGTGTCTATACAGGGCGTACGGCATAACAACGGGGGGTGTCTATACAGGGCGTACGGCATAACAACGGGGGGGTGGTACGGTATATCGCGGGGGGGTGGTACGGTATATCGCGGGGGGGTGGTACGGTATATCGCGGGGGGGTGGTACGGTATATCGCGGGGGGGTGGTACGGTATATCGCGGGGGGGTGGTACGGTATATCGCGGGGGGGTGGTACGGTATATCGCGGGGGGGTGGTACGGTATATCGCGGGGGGGTGGTACGGTATATCGCGGGGGGGGTGGTACGGTATATCGCGGGGGGGTGGTACGGTATATCGCGGGGGGGTGGTACGGTATATCGCGGGGGGGTGGTACGGTATATCGCGGGGGGGTGGTACGGTATATCGCGGGGGGGTGGTACGGTATATCGCGGGGGGGTGGTACGGTATATCGCGGGGGGGTGGTACGGTATATCGCGGGGGGGGTGGTACGGTATATCGCGGGGGGGTGGTACGGTATATCGCGGGGGGGTGGTACGGTATATCGCGGGGGGGTGGTACGGTATATCGCGGGGGGGTGGTACGGTATATCGCGGGGGGGGTGGTACGGTATATCGCGGGGGGGTGTACGGTATATCGCGGGGGGGTGGTACGGTATATCGCGGGGGGGTGGTACGGTATATCGCGGGGGGGTGTACGGTATATCGCGGGGGGGTGCACGGTATATCGCGGGGGGGTGCACGGTATATCGCGGGGGGGTGCACGGTATATCGCGGGGGGGTGCACGGTATATCGCGGGGGGGTGCACGGTATATCGCGGGGGGGTGCACGGTATATCGCGGGGGGGTGCACGGTATATCGCGGGGGGGTGCACGGTATATCGCGGGGGGTGCACGGTATATCGCGGGGGGGGTGCACGGTATATCGCGGGGGGGGGGGGGTGTACGGTATATCGTGGGGGGGGGGGTGTACGGTATATCGTGGGGGGGGGGTGTACGGTATATCGGGGGGGGGGTGTACGGTATATCGTGGGGGGGGGTGTACGGTATATCGTGGGGGGGGGTGTACAGTATATCGTGGGGGGGGGGTGTACAGTATATCGTGGGGGGGGTGGTGTACAGTATATCGTGGGGGGGGTGGTGTACAGTATAGTGTGGGGGGGGGTGTGTACAGTATAGTGTGGGGGGGGTGTGTACAGTATAGTGTGGGGGGGGTGTACAGTATAGTGTGGGGGGGGTGTACAGTATAGTGTGGGGGGGGTGTACAGTATAGTGTGGGGGGGGTGTACAGTATAGTGTGGGGGGGGGGTGTAGAGTGTGGGGGGGGGTGTAGAGTGTGGGGGGGGTGTACAGTATATTGTGGGGGGGGTGTACAGTATATTGTGGGGGGGGGTGTACAGTATATTGTGGGGGGGGTGTACAGTATATTGTGGGGGGGTGTACAGTATATTGTGGGGGGGGTGTACAGTATATTGTGGGGGGGGTGTACAGTATATTGTGGGGGGGGTGTACAGTATATTGTGGGGGGGGTGTACAGTATATTGTGGGGGGGGGTGTACAGTATATTGTGGGGGGGTGTACAGTATATTGTGGGGGGGGTGTACAGTATATTGTGGGGGGGGGTGTACAGTATATTGTGGGGGGGGTGTACAGTATATTGTGGGGGGGGTGTACAGTATATTGTGGGGGGGTGTACAGTATATTGTGGGGGGGGGTGTACAGTATATTGTGGGGGGGGTGTACAGTATATTGTGGGGGGGGGTGTACAGTATATTGTGGGGGGGGGTGTACAGTATATTGTGGGGGGGTGTACAGTATATTGTGGGGGGGTGTACAGTATATTGTGGGGGGGTGTACAGTATATTGTGGGGGGGTGTACAGTATATTGTGGGGGGGTGTACAGTATATTGTGGGGGGGGTGTACAGTATATTGTGGGGGGGGTGTACAGTATATTGTGGGGGGGTGTACAGTATATTGTGGGGGGGTGTACAGTATATTGTGGGGGGGGGTGTATATAGGGTGTACAGTATAGTGTGGGGGTTGTACAGTATAGTGTGGGGGGTTGTAAAGTACAGTGTGGGGGGTGTATATAGGGTGTACAGTATATTGTGGGGGGTTGTACAGTATATTGTGGGGGGTGTATATAGGGTGTACAGTATATCGTGGGGGGGTGTACAGTATATCGTGGGGGGTGTACAGTATATCGTGGGGGGTGTACAGTATATCGTGGGGGGTGTACAGTATATCGTGGGGGGTGTACAGTATATCGTGGGGGGGTGTACAGTATATCGTGGGGGGTGTACAGTATATCGTGGGGGGGTGTACAGTATATCGTGGGGGGTGTACAGTATATCGTGTGGGGTGTATATAGGGTGTACAGTATATTGTGGGGGGGTGTATATAGATTGTACAGTATATCGTGGGGGGTGTACAGTATATCGTGGGGGGTGTATATAGGGTGTACAGTATATTGTGGGGGGTGTACAGTATATCGTGGGGGGGTGTACAGTATATTGTGGGGGGTGTATATAGATTGTACAGTATATCGTGGGGGGTGTAAAGTATATCGTGGGGGGGTGTACAGTATATTGTGGGGGGTGTATATAGGTTGTACAGTATATGGTGGGGGGGTGTACAGTATATGGTGGGGGGGTGTACAGCATATCGTGGGGGGGGGTGTACAGCATATCGTGGGGGGGGGGTGTACAGCATATCGTGGGGGGGGGGTGTACAGCATATCGTGGGGGGGTGTACAGCATATCGTGGGGGGGGGTGTACAGCATATCGTGGGGGGGGGGGTGTACAGCATATCGTGGGGGGGTGTACAGCATATCGTGGGGGGGTGTACAGCATATCGTGGGGGGGGGGTGTACAGCATATCGTGGGGGGGGGGTGTACAGCATATCGTGGGGGGGGGGTGTACAGCATATCGTGGGGGGGGGGTGTACAGCATATCGTGGGGGGGGGGTGTACAGCATATCGTGGGGGGGGGGTGTACACCATATCGTAATTGGGGGGGGGTGTACACCATATCGTAATTGGGGGGGGGGGTGTACACCATATCGTAATGGGGGGGGGGGTGTACACCATATCGTGGGGGGGTGTACAGCATATCGTGGGGGGGTGTACACTATATCGTGGGGGGGATGTATATAGGGTGTACAGTATATAGGGTGTACAGTATATAGGGTGTACAGTATATAGGGTGTACAGTATATAGGGTGTACAGTATATTGTGGGGGGTGTACAGTATATTGTGGGGGGTGTACAGTATATTGTGGGGGGTGTATATAGGTTGTACAGTATATCGTGGGGGGGGTGTACAGAATATCGTGGGGGGTGTACAGTATATCGTGGGGGGGGGTGTACAGTATATTGTGGGGGGGTGTACAGTATATCGTGGGGGGTGTATATAGGGTGTACAGTAGGGGTGTGAATCGCGAAGAATTTGGCGATTCGATTCGAATCGCGATACCAGTGTGGCGATTCGATATATCCCGATACATCGCCCACCTGGGAGCATTCATAGATCCCAATAGACGCCGCTGTCAGCTTTGACAGCGGCGATCTAGTACTCCGGTGCTCACTTTTCTCATGTTATCCTGTCCGGGCTGCAAAATAAAATAAAACGCACTTTATCTTACCTGCCAACGAGCCCCCGGAGCTCCGGTACAGGTGTTCGGTCCCCGGGCTGTATTCTTCTTACTTCCTGTTAGCCCGGCACGTCACATGGAGCTTCAGCCTATCACCAGCGGAGGCGGGACATCGCTGCGGCCAGTGATAGGCTGAAGCTCCATGTGACGTGCCGGACTAACAGGAAGTAAGAAGAATACAGCCCGGGGACCGAACACCTGTACCGGAGCTCCGCGGGCTCGTTGGCAGGTAAGATAAAGTGCGTTTTATTTTATTTTGAGGCCTGGATAGGATAAAATGAGAAAAGTGCGCACCGGATACTCCTTTAATAGCCAGCCGCGGCGATTGCCGCATGCTGGCTATTAGCGGCGGCCCCCGGCTACTGAAATCAGCCGGGGGTCGCATAGTACGGAGCGGGCACGAGTCGGAGCCCGCTCCATACACCCAGAGCGACGCCGTGTCAGATCCGGCCTACCCGGCTCCACAAATGTGGAACTTTTATCTCCTGATGCCCGGGACATGACATGCTGTTCCAGGCGTCCGCAGATAAAAATTCCATATCCCTAAAAGAATCGATTCAAAAATATTTTGAATCGATTCTGTATCGGCAAATGAAAAAATCGCGAGAATCGATTTTTTCTTACATCCCTAGTGTACAGTATATTGTGGGGGGTGTATATAGGGTGTACAGTATAGTGTGGGGGTCTCTATAGGGTGTACAGTATAGTGTGGGGGTGTATATAGGGTGTACAGTATAGTGTGGGGGGTGTATATAGGGTGTACAGTATAGTGTGGGGGGTGTATATAGGGTGTACAGTATAGTGTGGGGGGTGTATATAGGGTGTACAGTATAGTGTGGGGGGTGTATATAGGGTGCACAGTATAGTGTGGGGGGTGTATATAGGGTGCACAGTATAGTGTGGGGGGTGTATATAGGGTGCACAGTATAGTGTGGGGGGTGTATATAGGGTGCACAGTATAGTGTGGGGGTGTATATAGGGTGCACAGTATAGTGTGGGGGTGTATATAGGGTGTACAGTTTATTGTGGGGGGTGTATATAGGGTGTACAGTATAGTGTGGGGGGTGTATATAGGGTGTACAGTATAGTGTGGGGTGTATATAGGGTGCACAGTATAGTGTGGGGGTGTATATAGGGTGTACAGTTTATTGTGGGGGGTGTATATAGGGTGTACAGTATAGTGTGGGGGGTGTATATAGGGTGTACAGTATAGTGTGGGGGGTATATAGGGTGTACAGTATAGTGTGGGGGTGTATATAGGGTGTACAGTATAGTGTGGGGGGTGTATATAGGGGTGTACAGTATAGTGTGGGGGGTGTATATAGGGTGTAC
This sequence comes from Hyla sarda, assembly GCF_029499605.1. Taxonomy (NCBI): domain Eukaryota; kingdom Metazoa; phylum Chordata; class Amphibia; order Anura; family Hylidae; genus Hyla; species Hyla sarda. The sequence goes on from NC_079199.1 coordinate 6,167,149, forward strand.
AGTATAGTGTGGGGGGTGTATATAGGGTGTACAGTATATTGTGGGGGTGTATATAGGGTGTACAGTATATTGTGGGGGGTGTATATAGGGTGTACAGTATAGTGTGGGGGTGTATATAGGGTGTACAGTATAGTGTGGGGGTGTATATAGGGTGTACAGTATAGTGTGGGGGGTGTATATAGGGTGTACAGTATAGTGTGGGGGGTGTATATAGGGTGTACAGTATATTGTGGGGGGTGTATATAGGGTGTACAGTATATTGTGGGGGTGTATATAGGGTGTACAGTATAGTGTGGGGGGTGTATATAGGGTGTACAGTATAGTGTGGGGGGTGTATATAGGGTGTACAGTATATTGTGGGGGTGTATATAGGGTGTACAGTATATTGTGGGGGTGTATATAGGGTGTACAGTATAGTGTGGGGGGTGTATATAGGGGTGTACAGTATAGTGTGGGGGGTGTATATAGGGTGTACAGTATAGTGTGGGGGGTGTATATAGGGTGTACAGTATATTGTGGGGGTGTATATAGGGTGTACAGTATATTGTGGGGGGTGAATATAGGATGTACAGTATATTGTGGGGGTGTATATAGGGTGTACAGTATACTGTGGGGGGTTGTACAGTATATTGTGGGGGTGTATATAGGGTGTACAGTATATTGTGGGGGTTGTACAGTATTTTTTTGGGGGGGGTGTATATAGGGTGTACAGTATATTGTGGGGGGTTGTACAGTATATTGTGGGGGGTGTATATAGGGTGTACAGTATAGTGGGGGGGTGTATATAGGGTGTACAGTATATTGTGGGGGTGTATATAGGGTGTACAGTATAGTGTGGGGGAGTTGTACAGTATATTGTGGGGGTGTATATAGAGTGTACAGTATACTGTGGGGGGGTTGTACAGTATATTGTGGGGGGTTGTACAGTATATTGTGGGGGGTGTATATAGGGTGTACAGTATATTGTGGGGGTGTATATAGGGTGTACAGTATATTGTGGGGGTGTATATAGGGTGTACAGTATATTGTGGGGGTGTATATAGGGTGTACAGTATAGTGTGGGGGAGTTGTACAGTATATTGTGGGGGTGTATATAGAGTACAGTATACTGTGGGGGGTTGTACAGTATATTGTGGGGGTGTATATAGGGTGTACAGTATATTGTGGGGGTGTATATAGGGTGTACAGTATAGTGTGGGGGAGTTGTACAGTATATTGTGGGGGTGTATATAGAGTGTACAGTATACTGTGGGGGGGGGGGGGGTTGTACAGTATATTGTGGGGGTGTATATAGGGTGTACAGTATATTGTGGGGGTGTATATAGGGTGTACAGTATATTGTGGGGGGTGTATATAGGGTGTACAGTATATTGTGGGGGGTGTATATAGGGTGTACAGTATATTGTGGGGGGTGTATATAGGGTGTACAGTATATTGTGGGGGGTGTATATAGGGTGTACAGTATATTGTGGGGGGTGTATATAGGGTGTACAGTATATTGTGGGGGTGTATATAGGGTGTACAGTATATTGTGGGGGTGTATATAGGGTGTACAGTATATTGTGGGGGGTTGTACAGTATATTGTGGGGGTGTATATAGGGTGTACAGTATATTGTGGGGGTGTATATAGGGTGTACAGTATATTGTGGGGGTGTATATAGGGTGTACAGTATAGTGTGGGGGAGTTGTACAGTATATTGTGGGGGTGTATATAGAGTGTACAGTATACTGTGGGGGGGGGTTGTACAGTATATTGTGGGGGTGTATATAGGGTGTACAGTATATTGTGGGGGGTGTATATAGGGTGTACAGTATATTGTGGGGGGTGTATATAGGGTGTACAGTATATTGTGGGGGAGTTGTACAGTATATTGTGGGGGTGTATATAGAGTGTACAGTATACTGTGGGGGGGGTTGTACAGTATATTGTGGGGGTGTATATAGGGTGTACAGTATATTGTGGGGGTTGTACAATATTTTTTTGGGGGGTGTATATAGGGTGTACAGTATATTGTGGGGGGTTGTACAGTATATTGTGGGGGGTGTATATAGGGTGTACAGTATAGTGTGGGGGTGTATATAGGGTGTACAGTATATTGTGGGGGTTGTACAGTATATTGTGGGGGGTGTATATAGGGTGTACAGTATATTGTGGGGGTGTATATAGGGTGTACAGTATATTGTGGGGGTGTATATAGGGTGTACAGTATATTGTGGGGGAGTTGTACAGTATATTGTGGGGGTGTATATAGGGTGTACAGTATATTGTGGGGGTGTATATAGGGTGTACAGTATATTGTGGGGGTGTATATAGGGTGTACAGTATATTGTGGGGGTGTATATAGGGTGTACAGTATATTATGGGGGGTGTATATAGGGTGTACAGTATATTATGGGGGGTGTATATAGGGTGTACAGTATATTGTGGGGGTGTATATAGGGTGTACAGTATATTGTGGGGGGTGTATATAGGGTGTACAGTATATTGTGGGGGGTGTATATAGGGTGTACAGTATAGTGTGGGGGGTGTATATAGGGGTGTACAGTATAGTGTGGGGGTGAATATAGGGTGTACAGTATATTGTGGGGGGTTGTACAGTATAGTGTGGGGGGTGTATATAGGGTGTACAGTATAGTGTGGGGGTCTCTATAGGGTGTACAGTATATTGTGGGGGGTTGTACAGTATATTGTGGGGGGTGTATATAGGGTGTACAGTATAGTGTGGGGGGTGTATATAGGGTGTACAGTATAGTGTGGGGGGTGTATATAGGGTGTACAGTATAGTGTGGGGGGTGTATATAGGGTGTACAGTATAGTGTGGGGGGTGTATATAGGGTGTACAGTATAGTGTGGGGGGTGTATATAGGGTGTACAGTATAGTGTGGGGGGTGTATATAGGGTGTACAGTATATTGTGGGGGGTGTATATAGGGTGTACAGTATATTGTGGGGGGTGTATATAGGGTGTACAGTATAGTGTGGGGGGTGTATATAGGGTGTACAGTATAGTGTGGGGGGTGTATATAGGGTGTACAGTATAGTGTGGGGGGTGTATATAGGGTGTACAGTATAGTGTGGGGGGTGTATATAGGGTGTACAGTATAGTGTGGGGGGTGTATATAGGGTGTACAGTATAGTGTGGGGGGTGTATATAGGGTGTACAGTATAGTGTGGGGGGTGTATATAGGGTGTACAGTATATTGTGGGGGGTGTATATAGGGTGTACAGTATATTGTGGGGGGTGTATATAGGGTGTACAGTATATTGTGGGGGGTGTATATAGGGTGTACAGTATATTGTGGGGGGTGTATATAGGGTGTACAGTATATTGTGGGGGGTGTATATAGGGTGTACAGTATATTGTGGGGGGTGTATATAGGGTGTACAGTATATTGTGGGGGGTGTATATAGGGTGTACAGTATATTGTGGGGGGTGTATATAGGGTGTACAGTATATTGTGGGGGGTGTATATAGGGTGTACAGTATATTGTGGGGGGTGTATATAGGGTGTACAGTATATTGTGGGGGGTGTATATAGGGTGTACAGTATATTGTGGGGGGTGTATATAGGGTGTACAGTATATTGTGGGGGGTGTATATAGGGTGTACAGTATATTGTGGGGGTGTATATAGGGTGTACAGTATATTGTGGGGGTGTATATAGGGTGTACAGTATATTGTGGGGGTTGTACAGTATATTGTGGGGGTGTATATAGGGTGTACAGTATATTGTGGGGGTGTATATAGGGTGTACAGTATATTGTGGGGGTGTATATAGGGTGTACAGTATAGTGTGGGGGAGTTGTACAGTATATTGTGGGGGTGTATATAGAGTGTACAGTATACTGTGGGGGGGTTGTACAGTATATTGTGGGGGTGTATATAGGGTGTACAGTATATTGTGGGGGGTGTATATAGGGTGTACAGTATATTGTGGGGGGTGTATATAGGGTGTACAGTATATTGTGGGGGAGTTGTACAGTATATTGTGGGGGTGTATATAGAGTGTACAGTATACTGTGGGGGGGGGGTTGTACAGTATATTGTGGGGGTGTATATAGGGTGTACAGTATATTGTGGGGGGTTGTACAGTATATTGTGGGGGGTGTATATAGGGTGTACAGTATAGTGTGGGGGTGTATATAGGGTGTACAGTATATTGTGGGGGGTTGTACAGTATATTGTGGGGGTGTATATAGGGTGTACAGTATATTGTGGGGGTGTATATAGGGTGTACAGTATATTGTGGGGGTGTATATAGGGTGTACAGTATAGTGTGGGGGAGTTGTACAGTATATTGTGGGGGTGTATATAGAGTGTACAGTATACTGTGGGGGGGGGTTGTACAGTATATTGTGGGGGTGTATATAGGGTGTACAGTATATTGTGGGGGGTGTATATAGGGTGTACAGTATATTGTGGGGGGTGTATATAGGGTGTACAGTATATTGTGGGGGAGTTGTACAGTATATTGTGGGGGTGTATATAGGGTGTACAGTATATTGTGGGGGTTGTACAATATTTTTTTGGGGGGTGTATATAGGGTGTACAGTATATTGTGGGGGGTTGTACAGTATATTGTGGGGGGTGTATATAGGGTGTACAGTATAGTGTGGGGGTGTATATAGGGTGTACAGTATATTGTGGGGGGTTGTACAGTATATTGTGGGGGGTGTATATAGGGTGTACAGTATATTGTGGGGGTGTATATAGGGTGTACAGTATATTGTGGGGGTGTATATAGGGTGTACAGTATATTGTGGGGGTGTATATAGGGTGTACAGTATATTGTGGGGGAGTTGTACAGTATATTGTGGGGGTGTATATAGGGTGTACAGTATATTGTGGGGGTGTATATAGGGTGTACAGTATATTGTGGGGGTGTATATAGGGTGTACAGTATATTGTGGGGGTGTATATAGGGTGTACAGTATATTGTGGGGGGTGTATATAGGGTGTACAGTATATTGTGGGGGGTGTATATAGGGTGTACAGTATATTGTGGGGGGTGTATATAGGGTGTACAGTATATTGTGGGGGGTGTATATAGGGTGTACAGTATATTGTGGGGGGTGTATATAGGGTGTACAGTATATTGTGGGGGGGTGTATATAGGGTGTACAGTATAGTGTGGGGGGTGTATATAGGGGTGTACAGTATAGTGTGGGGGTGAATATAGGGTGTACAGTATATTGTGGGGGGGTTGTACAGTATAGTGTGGGGGGTGTATATAGGGTGTACAGTATAGTGTGGGGGTGTATATAGGGTGTACAGTATAGTGTGGGGGGTGTATATAGGGTGTACAGTATAGTGTGGGGGGTGTATATAGGGTGTACAGTATAGTGTGGGGGGTGTATATAGGGTGTACAGTATAGTGTGGGGGGTGTATATAGGGTGTACAGTATAGTGTGGGGGGTGTATATAGGGTGTACAGTATATTGGGGGGGTGTATATAGGGTGTACAGTATATTGTGGGGGGGTGTATATAGGGTGTACAGTATATTGTGGGGGGTGTATATAGGGTGTACAGTATATTGTGGGGGGTGTATATAGGGTGTACAGTATATTGTGGGGGGTGTATATAGGGTGTACAGTATATTGTGGGGGGTGTATATAGGGTGTACAGTATATTGTGGGGGGTGTATATAGGGTGTACAGTATATTGTGGGGGTGTATATAGGGTGTACAGTATATTGTGGGGGTGTATATAGGGTGTACAGTATATTGTGGGGGGTGTATATAGGGTGTACAGTATATTGTGGGGGGTGTATATAGGGTGTACAGTATATTGTGGGGGGTGTATATAGGGTGTACAGTATATTGTGGGGGGTGTATATAGGGTGTACAGTATATTGTGGGGGTGTATATAGGGTGTACAGTATATTGTGGGGGGTGTATATAGGGTGTACAGTATATTGTGGGGGGTGTATATAGGGTGTACAGTATATTGTGGGGGGTGTATATAGGGTGTACAGTATATTGTGGGGGTGTATATAGGGTGTACAGTATATTGTGGGGGTGTATATAGGGTGTACAGTATATTGTGGGGGTGTATATAGGGTGTACAGTATATTGTGGGGGTGTATATAGGGTGTACAGTATATTGTGGGGGGTTGTACAGTATATTGTGGGGGTGTATATAGGGTGTACAGTATATTGTGGGGGGTGTATATAGGGTGTACAGTATATTGTGGGGGTGTATATAGGGTGTACAGTATAGTGTGGGGGAGTTGTACAGTATATTGTGGGGGTGTATATAGAGTGTACAGTATACTGTGGGGGGGGGGGTTGTACAGTATATTGTGGGGGTGTATATAGGGTGTACAGTATATTGTGGGGGGGTGTATATAGGGTGTACAGTATATTGTGGGGGTGTATATAGGGGTGTACAGTATATTGTGGGGGAGTTGTACAGTATATTGTGGGGGTGTATATAGAGTGTACAGTATACTGTGGGGGGGGTTGTACAGTATATTGTGGGGGTGTATATAGGGTGTACAGTATATTGTGGGGGTTGTACAATATTTTTTTGGGGGGTGTATATAGGGTGTACAGTATATTGTGGGGGGTTGTACAGTATATTGTGGGGGGGATGTATATAGGGTGTACAGTATAGTGTGGGGGTGTATATAGGGTGTACAGTATATTGTGGGGGGTTGTACAGTATATTGTGGGGGGTGTATATAGGGTGTACAGTATATTGTGGGGGGTGTATATAGGGTGTACAGTATATTGTGGGGGTGTATATAGGGTGTACAGTATATTGTGGGGGAGTTGTACAGTATATTGTGGGGGTGTATATAGGGTGTACAGTATATTGTGGGGGTGTATATAGGGTGTACAGTATATTGTGGGGGTGTATATAGGGTGTACAGTATATTGTGGGGTGTATATAGGGTGTACAGTATATTGTGGGGGTGTATATAGGGTGTACAGTATATTGTGGGGGTGTATATAGGGTGTACAGTATATTGTTGGGGGTGTATATAGGGTGTACAGTATATTGTGGGGGTGTATATAGGGTGTACAGTATATTGTGGGGGGTGTATATAGGGTGTACAGTATATTGTGGGGGGTGTATATAGGGTGTACAGTATAGTGTGGGGGGTGTATATAGGGGTGTACAGTATAGTGTGGGGGTGAATATAGGGTGTACAGTATATTGTGGGGGGTTGTACAGTATAGTGTGGGGGGTGTATATAGGGTGTACAGTATAGTGTGGGGGTGTATATAGGGTGTACAGTATATTGTGGGGGGTTGTACAGTATATTGTGGGGGGTGTATATAGGGTGTACAGTATATTGTGGGGGTGTATATAGGGTGTACAGTATATTGTGGGGGGTGTATATAGGGTGTACAGTATATTGTGGGGGGTGTATATAGGGTGTACAGTATAGTGTGGGGGGTGTATATAGGGGTGTACAGTATAGTGTGGGGGTGAATATAGGGTGTACAGTATATTGTGGGGAGTTGTACAGTATAGTGTGGGGGGTGTATATAGGGTGTACAGTATAGTGTGGGGGTGTATATAGGGTGTACAGTATATTGTGGGGGGTTGTACAGTATATTGTGGGGGGTGTATATAGGGTGTACAGTATAGTGTGGGGGGTGTATATAGGGTGTACAGTATATTGTGGGGGTGTATATAGGGTGTACAGTATATTGTGGGGGGGTGTATATAGGGTGTACAGTATAGTGTGGGGGTGTATATAGGGTGTACAGTATATTGTGGGGGGTGTATATAGGGTGTACAGTATATTGTGGGGGGTGTATATAGGGGTGTACAGTATATTGTGGGGGGTGTATATAGGGTGTACAGTATATTGTGGGGGGGTGTATATAGGGTGTACAGTATATTGTGGGGGGTGTATATAGGGTGTACAGTATATTGTGGGGGGTGTATATAGGGTGTACAGTATATTGTGGGGGGTGTATATAGGGTGTACAGTATAGCGTGGGAGGGTGTACAGTATAGCGTGGGGGGTGTATATAGGGTGTACAGTATAGCGTGGGGGGTGTATATAGGGTGTACAGTATAGCGTGGGGGGTGTATATAGGGTGTACAGTATAGCGTGGGGGGTGTATATAGGGTGTACAGTATAGCGTGGGGGGTGTATATAGGGTGTACAGTATAGCGTGGGGGGTGTATATAGGGTGTACAGTATAGCGTGGGGGGTGTATAGGGTGTACAGTATAGCGTGGGGGGTGTATATAGGGGTGTACAGTATAGCGTGGGGGGTGTATATAGGGGTGTACAGTATAGCGTGGGGGGTGTATATAGGGGTGTACAGTATAGCGTGGGGGGTGTATATAGGGGTGTACAGTATAGCGTGGGGGGTGTATATAGGGGTGTACAGTATAGCGTGGGGGGTGTATATAGGGGTGTACAGTATAGCGTGGGGGGTGTATATAGGGGTGTACAGTATAGCGTGGGGTTAGGGTACAGTAGCGGGGGTATATAGGGTGTACAGTATAGCGTGGGGGGTGTATATAGGGTGTACAGTATAGCGTGGGGGGTGTATATAGGGTGTACAGTATAGCGTGGGGGGGGTGTATATAGGGTGTACAGTATAGCGTGGGGGGTGTATATAGGGTGTACAGTATAGTGTGGGGGTCTCTATAGGGTGTACAGTATAATATAAAGTATAACAGGGGGTGTATATATAGGGTCTCTATAGGGTGTACAGTATAGTGTGGGTCTCTATGGGGTGTACAGTATAATATACAGTATAACAGGGGGTGTGTGTATATAGGGTCTCTATAGGGTGTACAGTATAGTGTGGGGGTCTCTATGGGGTGTACAGTATAATATACAGTATAACAGGGGGTGTATATATATATATATATATAGGGTCTCTATAGGGTGTACAGTATAGTGTGGGGGTCTCTATGGGGTGTACAGTATAATATACAGTATAACAGGGGGTGTGTATATATATATATATATATATATAGGGTCTCTATAGGGTGTACAGTATAGTGTGGGGTCTCTACAGAGTGTACAGTATAATATAAAGTATAACAGGGTGTGTGTATATATATATATATATATATATATATATATATATATATATGTATATATATATAGGGTCTCTATAGGGCGCAGGTTTCGGGGCTCATACACCCGGGGCCGCCCCCTCCGGTCACTGACAGGATCCCTATAGCGGAGGCCCCGTCCTCTCAGCCCCACAGCCGCCCGGCCCCCGCCTCACACTCACTTCCCGGCGGCTCAGCAGTTCCCGGCTCCTCCCGGTTTTCTCCTCCGCGGCCATAAATCCGGTGATAGGCGGCCCCGAGCTCCCCTCCGCCTCAGAGCCCCGCCGCCGCCATCTTGTCTCTTCCCCCTCCCTCAGCCTACGTCACCAGCCGAGCGATCACGTGACCAGGCGTGACGTCACCGGTGAGCTCCGGACTGTTCTGAGGAGAGCGCAGTATCGCCGGTGTATCTAGTGTGATACTCTGCTGTATCTAATGTAATCCGAGTGATACTGTCTGATGTATCTAATCTTACCTGTGTGATACTGTCTGCTGTGCTGGTGTATCTAATCCGTGTGATACTGTCTGCTGTGCTGGTGTATCTAATCCGTGTGATACTGTCTGCTGTGCTGGTGTATCTAATCTACCCCTTGTGATACTGTCTGCTGTATCTAATGTAATCCGTGTGATACTGTCTGCTGTATCTAATCTAACCTTATTATCAGGATCTCCAGGACTTATTAGCTGCTGAAAACTACAGAGGAAATGGTTTTCTTTTTGGTACACAGAGCTCTCTGCTGACATCATGACCACAGTGCTCTCTGCTGACACCTCTGTCCATTTTAAGAACCGTCCAGAGTAGGGAAAATCCCCATAGCAAACATATGCTGCTCTGGACAGTTCCTAAAATGGACAGAGATGTCAGCTGAGAGCTCTGTGTTCTAAAGAAAACCATTTCCTCTGTAGTATTCAGCAGCTGATAAGTACTGGAAGGATTAAGATTTTTTAATAGAAGTCATTTACAAATCTGTTTAACTTTCTGGCACCAGTTGATTTAAAAAAAAGTTTTCCACCGGAGTACCCCTTTAAAGGTAAAGTGCATCATTAACCAGTGTACTGGCCCTTTAACGGTGCATGTAGCTGTGTTGGAGCGGCGCAGCGTTCCGTCCTCTCTTCCCATGCACAATATTGCGGTTTAAATGAAGAGACAAGAAATGTGCAGAATGTTCCTAATCCCGGGCTCCATCTGTTAACTCCTCGGAGGTCATGGAAAACAATCGCTGCCAAACAGCTGCTTCCAGTTTTAGTAAATAATCATATTTAAAGTGATGACACCCCGCGAGTCGCCGCGCCGTAGAGAATTGTCGCCCTGAAACCCGTATCCCTGCAGAGTACGAACTTGGAGATATGCTGTCCTGATGTATCCAATACTGACAGTACTGTATCATCTCCACTGGCCTCTTATTGCAGCGTTTCCCAACCGGGGTGCCTCCAGCTGTTGCAAAACCACAACTCCCAGCATGCCCGGACAGCCAACGGCTGTCCGGGCATGCTGGAAGTTGTAGTTTTGCAACAACTGGAGGCACTCTGGTTGGGAAACACTTATATGGTACATTTACATGGGTGGATTACCTGCAGAATTTTCTCTGCGTATTTGCTGCGGAAAATCTGCAGAGGATTTTGCTACCATTAACTTCAATGGGTCATCAGAAAATCCGCCATAGAGGCAGTTTTGCAGATTTTCCTTTGGACCCATTGAATTCAATGGTAGCAGTTTATCTGCTGTGGATTTTCTGCAGCAAATACACAGCGGAAATTCTGCAGGTAATCCGCCCATGTGAAAGTACCCATATAGAGACTTTCTGGGCATGCTGGGAGTTGTAGTTTTGTAACAACTGGATGCACCCAGTTGGGAAACGCTTCTATAGAGATTGTCTGGGCATGCTGGGAGTTGTAGTTTTACAATAGCTGGAGGCTCCTTGTTTGGGAAACACTTAAATAGAGGATGTCCAGGCATGCTGGGATCTGTAGTTTTGTTACAGCTAGAGGCACACTCATTGGAAAACATTTTTATATAGAGGCTGTCTGGGCATGCTGGGAGTTGTAGTTTTGCAACAGCTGGAGGCACTCTAGTTGGGAAACACTTATATAGAGGCTTTCCGGGCATGCTGGGAATTGTAGTTTTGTAACAACTGGACGCACCCTGGTTGGAAAACACATAGAGATTTTTGGGGCATGCTGGGAGTTGTAGTTTTGTAACAACTGGACGCACCCAGTTGGGAAACGCTTCTATAGAGATTGTCTGGGCATGCTGGGAGTTGTAGTTTTACAATAGCTGGAGGCTCCTTGTTTGGGAAACACTTAAATAGAGGATGTCCAGGCATGCTGGGAGTTATAGTTTTGTTACAGCTGGAGGCACACTCATTGGAAAACATTTTTATAAAGAGGCTGTCCGGGCATGCTGGGTGTTGTAGTTTTGCAACAGCTGGAGGCACTCTAGTTGGGAAACACTTATATAGAGGCTTTCCGGGCATGCTGGGAATTGTAGTTTTGTAACAACTGGACGCACCCTGGTTGGAAAACACATAGAGATTTTTGGGGCATGCTGGGAGTTGTAGTTTTGCAACAGCTGGAGGCACCCTGGTTGAGAAACACTTTTAGGGTATTTTACGCTGCAGATCCGCCGGTGACCCGACCCATTTTGTGCCTCCACCTGTTGCCACCCCCGTTCCCCCGCCTCGCCCCAGCCTGATCGCAGCAGCAATCCGCCGCTACCAGCAGCCACATGGGGCCTGCGAGTTGGCGAGTGCATTTTGACATTGCGGAGCAACCGCGATGTCTGAGTGCCCTGCGCATGTGCGGCGTACTCAGACATTGCGGCAGCTCTGCGATGTCTGAGTGGACTCGGCGGCTCGCAGGCCGGGGCGGGGGAAAGGGGGTTGCAACAGCTGGAGGCACAAAATGGGTCTGGTCACTGGCAGATCTGAAGCGTAAAATACGCTGCGGATCCTTTACGTGTGACCCTACCCTTAAAAAAGGTTGTCTGGGCATGCTGGGAGTTGTAGTTTTGTTACAGCTGGAGGCACCCTGGCTGGGAAACACCGTCTTATATCCCCTATATAGCCCTGATCCCCTATCCTAGGGATAATGTGATACATCCCGGAGTTCTCCTTTAAATTAAGTCCTTTAAACTCTAGGTTCTAAGTACAAGTTGCATATGGAAAACAGATGAGCGTCTAAAAAAAAATCGGAAATGGAAATAAAAACAGTTTAGGTGCAGTATGAAAAAAAAAAAATAAAGAAAAGAAATAATACGGATCCAAAATACCCAAGTGTGTGAACGAGGCCTCAGGTGCCCATTCACACTACGGATTTGCCGAGCCGTAATTCTGCATGGAAAACACGGCGCAGCAGCCGCCCATTGTTCTCAATGGGATCCTGCAGCACCATTCTCACTGCGGAATTTTCTTGGCGGACGTTCTGTTGCGAAAATCCTGAACCCCAGACTCCCATAGCAACCAATCAGATCGCTTCTTTCATTTTTCAGAGGCCTTTCTTAAATATGAAAGAAGCGATCTGATTGGTTGCTATGGGCAACTGGTCAACTTCCACTGCACAAGATTTGATAAATCTCCCCCATTGTAACAGGACTTAGAGCAGTGTTCTCCAAACTCTGGACCTTCAGCTGTTGCAAAATTACAACTCCCAGCATGCCCGGACAGCCATTGGCTGTCCGGGCATGCTGGGAGTTGTAGTTTTGCAACACTAACTCAGGGTTTAGCCCTAGTTGTTATCAGACAACAGCTTTCCGGGCATGCTGGGAGTTGTAGTTTTGCAACACTAACTCCGGGTTTAGCCCTAGTTGTTATCAGACAACAGCTTTCCAGGCATGCTGGGAGTTGTAGTTTTGCAACACTAACTCAGGGTTTAGCCCTAGTTGTTATCAGACAACAGCTTTCCGGGCATGCTGGGAGTTGTAGTTTTGCAACAGCTGAAGGTCCACAGTTTAAAGACCACTGACTTAGGGTTTCGCCCTATTTTTTTTTTAATCAACCAACGCAACTGCTGTCCGGGCATGCTGGGAGTTGTAGTTTTGCAACAGCAGGAGGTTCATAGTATGGAAACCACCAACTTAGGGTTTATCCCTGATTTATCATCCTTTGGATCTAATGGGAATGTTCCTATTTGCTGACAGCAAGCAGAGATATTGGAAATTGGGGAAAAAACTGATGCAAAAACGTTATCAAATGATTCAGAACCTTCCATTTGTTTGGCGCCGTTCACACAGGAGCGGAGGAGCCGTCACTTATTGTCCATTTTGCGGCCCCTGGGACACAGGGCCTTTATCTCCTCGCCGCCGTCCCATTAGGACGTAATGAATTAGATTATGATTAGTGTCAATCACCGAATGATCAAACGTCCGCGGTCAGGGGGGTCCGGCGAGGAGGGGTCCGGGCTTCTCCTCCCAGCTCTGTCACTTTGTCTCATTCCATCCATTTCCCACATCAGAACGGCTCAGCGCTCTGGGAAGTCACATCACAGGGACCATGTCAGCCGGGGTCTACAAGGCCGCTGCGCTATCTGCGAGGGGCCCATGGTGGACGCTCATCACTCCCAAAACGTTCTACCACACCAAGCCCCCAAGAATGAGGTCGGAGCGTTTGTGAGTAGCACTTTATTTAAAAAAATTTTATTCTAATTATTATTATTATAATTTTTTTTACAGGTGTAGCAGAGCTGAGTTGGTTCTTATTATTATTATATTCTTTTAGAGGTGTAGCAGAGCTGAGTTGGTTATTATTATTATTATTATATTGTTTAAGATGTGTAGCAGAGCTGAATTGGTTGTTATTATTATTATAATTATATTTTTTTCAGAGGTGTAGCAGAGCTGAGTTGGTTATTATTATTATTGTTATTATTACATTTTTTTTTAGAGGTGTATCAGAGCTGAGTTGGTTATCATTTTTATTATTGTTATTATTATATATATATATATATATATATATATATATATATATATTTTAGAGGTGTATCAGAGCTAAGTTGGTTGTTGTTATTATTGTTTATTATTATTATAATTTTTTTATTAGAGGTGTAGCAGAGCTGAGTTGGTTATTATTATTGTTATTATTACATTTTTTTTTAGAGGTGTATCAGAGCTGAGTTGGTTATCATTTTTATTATTGTTATTATTATATATATATATATATATATATATATATATATATATATATATATATATATTAGAGGTGTATCAGAGCTAAGTTGGTTGTTGTTATTATTGTTTATTATTATTATAATTTTTTTATTAGAGGTGTAGCAGAGCTGAGTTGGTTATTATTATTGTTATTATTATTATTATCATTATTATTATTATAATATATTTTTTTTTAGACGTGTAGCAGAACTGAGTTTGTCAGTTGACTATTTGATGCACAGGGATAATAAGACAAGGCGGTAGGTGAAAAATTACAATTCCCAGCATGCAACGGCTGGCCGGGCATGCTGGGAGTTGTAGTCTTGCAAAATGTGGAGGTCCACCTTTTGGAGACCACTGCTGTAGGTTTACCATGGCAACACATAGACTAGTGTTTCCCAACCACAATGCCTCCAGCGGTTGCAAAACTACAACTCCCAGCATGCCCGGACAGCCGTTGGCTGTCCGGGCATGCTGGGAGTTGTAGTTTTGCAACTGCTGGAGGCACTCTGGTTAGAAAATACTAACATAGACAGATGAGAGTCAAAGGGGTTATTCAGGAATAGAAAAACAGAGCTAACAGCGCCACCCCTGTCCTCAGGTCGTGTGCGGTATTACAACTTGACTCCATTCACTTTAATGGAACTCAGCTGCAATACCACACTCAACCTGAGGACAAGGGAGGTGCTGTTTTTGGAAAAATTTATTTCTCATTTCTTTCATTAAGGGTACGTTCACACGGGCGGATTACTTGTGGATTTTCTGCTGCGTATCTGCTGCAGAAAATCTGCAGAAAATTTTGCTACCATTGACTTCAACAGGTCAGCAGAAAATCCGCAGTAGAGGCAGATTTTTCTTCAGACCCATTGAAGTCAATGGAAGCAAAATCAGCTGCGGATTTTCTGCACCAGATACGCAGCAGAAAATCCGTAGGTTAGCCTGGATAACCCCTTTAAGCTAAATTGCATACTCAACACTGCTATATATAGTTTAGTTTTTTTTACATGCATATGTGTATAACAGTAATCCATATGCCATGGCTCTCAATTTGTTGCAAAACTACAACTCTCATCATGCCCTGACTGCTTTCAGCTGTCAACTAGATATGACTAGACCAATGTTGTCCAAGCTGTAGCTCTGCAGCTGTTGTAGTACTATAACTCCCAGAATGCCCTGGGATACCATAGAGCAGGGGTTCCCAACCTGTGGCTTTCTGTCTGTTGTAAAACTACAACTCTCATCATGCCCTAAGACAATAAAGCAGGGTTCCCCAAACCTGTGGCTATCCAGATGTTGTAAAACTACAACTCCCAGCATGCCCTGAGACACCTTAGAGCAGGGTTCTCTAACCTGCAGCTCTCTGGCTTTTGCAAAACTACAACTCCCATCAGTTTGTGATGGAAGTTAAAGGGATACTCTGGTGGAAAACATATTTTTTTTTTTTTTATCAACTGGTGCCAGAAAGTTAAACAGATTTGTAAATTACTTCTATTAAAAAATCTAAATCCTTCCAGTACTTATTAGCTTCTGTATGCTACAGAGGAAATTATTTTCTTTTTTAATTTCTTTTTTGTCTTGTCCACAGTGCTCTCTGCTGACACCCGATGCCCGTATCAGGAACTGACCAGAGCAGGAGAAAATCCCCATAACAAACCTATGCTGCTCTGAACAGTTCCTGACATGGACAGAGGTGACAGCAGAGAGCACTGTGGACAAGACAAAAAAGAAATTCAAAAAGAAAATAATTTCCTCTGTAGCATACAGCTGCTAAAAAGTACTGGAAGGGTAAAGATTTTCTTATAGAAGTCATTTACAAATCTGTTTAACTTTCTGGCACCAGTTGATAAATAAAAAAATGTTTTTAACCGGAGTACCCCTTTAAATATGGAAATAATATGGATCCACAATATGGCCGTGTGAATGGGGTCTTGGGTCGGGATCACACAGTGCAATTTGTATTTTTTTTTTATTTTTTATTAAATGCTGCAAAAATCACATTATTAAAAGCACATACCTTATATGGTAACTTACCGCAGGTTATTACAGGTGAAACTTGTTCGCAAAAAAGTATTTTACCTGGAATAAATCCGCCGGCAAAAACCGCATCAGAACTTCCGCCATTTGTGGTAAATCGCGTGCGTTGTTACAGGATGCGTTTTTTATGCAGAACTGCTCTGTGTGAACGCGGCCCGAGACGGCTCTTATTACCTGTGATACATAACTAATATAACCTGTTGTTTTTGCAGGAAACATTTGTGGCCTTTACGATTTTATCCTTCGGCGTCCTGTCTCCGGCCGCGTGGATTCTGTCCAACATCCCAGAGCAGCCGAAACACTAGAGGGGAAGGAACGGACGTGTTTACCTGTGACCTCACGATGACATCATCATCATATAAGAGACTGTTTAGTGTGTAATGTCTGTGATACGTCCTGTGCCCCCAAAATATATGCAACTGCCCCCCCAGACTGTGTCACTGCTTCTGTTACTGCTACATGATACTCCGAGGCCGTACCACATGGTAGGATTAGATACAGCAGCTCAGCAGACAGTATCACACATGATCAGATTAGATACAGCAGCTCAGCAGACATGATCATAGGTGATAGGATTAGATACAGCAGCTCAGCAGAAAGTATCACACAACATGGGATTAGATACAGCAGCTCAGCAGAAAGTATCACACATGATAAAGTTAGATACAGCAGCTCTGCAGACGGTATCACACAACATGGGATTAGATACACAGCTCAGCAGACAATATCACACAATATAGGATTAGATATAGCTGCGTAGCATACAGTATCCCAGTTGATGAGTTTAGATACAGCAGACATTATTCCACATGGTAGGGTTAGATACAACAGCTCTGCAGACAGTATCACGTATGATCGGCTTAGGTACAGGAAACAGTATCACAGCTCAGCAGACTGGATTTGAGGGGCTAAATACAGTGACTCAGAGGACAGTATCACACATGAATGGTTTAGATACAGCAGCTCAGCAGACAGTATCACGCATGATCAGATTAGATACAGCAGCTCAGCAGAAAGTATCACACATGATAAAATTAGATACAGCAGTTCTTCAGACAGTATCGCACAACATAGGATTAGATACACAGCTCAGCAGTCAATATCACACAATATAGGATTAGATATAGCTGCCTAGTATACAGTATCATACTTGATGAGTTTAGATACAGCAGACAGTATTGCACATGGTAGGATAAGATACAACAGCTCAGCAGACATCATACATTTAGATACAGCGGCTTAGCAGACATCATACATGATCTGCTTAGATACAGCAGCTCAGCAGACAGTATCACTTATGATCGGCTTAGATACAGGAAACAGTATCACAGCTCAGCAGACTGCATTTGAGGGGCTAAATACAGTGACTCAGAGGACAGTATCACACATGAATGGTTTAGATACAGGAGCTCAGCAGACAGTATCATGAATAATAGAATTTAATACAGTGGGTTGACAGTCATCACACATCATCCATCATATTTCCCAACCAGTGTGCCTCCAGCTGTCGCTAAACTACAACTCCCAGCATGCCCGGACAGCCTTTGGCTGTCCGGGCATGCTGGGAATTGTAGTTTTACGACAGTTGGAGGCACACTGGTTGGGAAACATTGCATCTTGGGTTCAGCAGACAGTACCACACATGATATGATTGGACTCAGAAGAGAGTATCACGTATGATCTACTTAGACACAACACACAGTATCACACATAATATGATTGAACTAATAAGAGAGTATCACGTATGGTCAACTTAGATACAACACACAGTATCACACATGTTAGAGTCAGATACACAGCTCAGTAGACTGCATTTGAGGGGTTAGATACAGTGACCCAGAAGACTGCATCACACATGAAGGGTTTAGATACAGCAGTTCTGCAGACAGTATCACGCATGAATGGTTTAGATACAGCAGTTCTGCAGACAGTATCACACATGAAGGGTTTAGATACAGCAGTTCTGCAGACAGTATCACGCATGAATGGTTTAGATACAGCAGTTCTGCAGACAGTATCAAATGAAAGGCTTAGATACAGCAGTTCTGCAGACAGTATCACGCATGAATGGTTTAGATACAGCAGTTCTGCAGACAGTATCACACATAAAAAGCTTAGATACAGTGGCTCAGCAGCACACAAGGGGTGATATACTCCTATGTGGTTGTGTGAATGAAATCCAATGAATTATTGATGGAGTTTTATCAGATGGATGGGACATTTATAGGCAGTATTAATAAGCGCTCGTCCCGGGGGTTCCTTCACCGCGGTTCCCAGGCCAGTAGTCCGGGGGTTCTGCCAATACACCAGCTCCCAGAATCCTCTGCTCCATCTCCCTGGCCGGGGCCCCGCTCCCTCTCTATGTACTTATTTAATATAATAAACATGGAGCCTTTGATCTTCGGTGCCAAGGAAAGTATCCGACTCTGGAGAGGAGAAACCTCGCCAGCGAATTCGAAAAACCTAAGACGTAAACGTACAGGAAATAACCAGAAAAATCACATTAAGCTGCAAACCGGAAGGTGGAGATGAGGGTCCCCAAATCTGTAAATGGGCCCCCAGCTTCATGTATGGTACTAGTGTCCTCATATAGAAGAGATCATATGGGCCCCTTAGGTTCCTGGGCCCCTCTGCACCTTTTATTGTTAGTTTTGCTCCTTCCACTATGTAATCTCTTTTTTATTTTATTTTTGGAACACAGAGCTCTCTGCTGACATCACGAGCACAGTGCTCTCTGCTGACATCTCTGTCCATTTTAGGAACTGTCCAGAGCAGCATATGTTTTCTATAGGGATTTTCTCCTACTCTGGACAGTTCCTAAAATGGACAGAGGTGTCAGCAGAGAGCACTGTGCTTGTGATGTCAGCAGAGAGCTCTGTGTTCCAAAAAGAAAAGAATTTCCTCTGTAGTATTCAGCAGCAAATAAGTACTGGAAGGATTACGATTTTTTAATAGAAGTAATTTACTAATCTGTTCAACTTTCTGGCACCAGTTGATTTAAAGGGGTACTCCAGCACTTAGACATCTTATCCCCCATCCAAAGGATAGGGGATAAGATGCCTTATCGTGGGGGTCCCGCCATTATAATCAGCCCCCGGAGCGTGTTTGCTCCGGGTCTGATTACTGTCAATCACGGGGCCGGAGCATTGTGACATCACGGCCCCGCCCCCGTGTGACATCATGCTCCGCCCCCTCAATGCAAGCCTATGAGAGGGGCGTGACAGCTGGGAGGGGGTGTGAGGGGGCGGAGCTGTGACGTCACAATGCTCCGGCCCCGTGATCAACAGTAATCAGACCCGGAGTGAAGACGCTCAGGGGACTGATTATAATTGGTGCGGCGTGCAAGATCACGGGGGTCCTCAGCGGCGGGAACCCCGCGATCAGGCATCTTATCCCCTATCCAAAGGATAGGGGATAAGATATCTAAGTGCCGGAGTACCCCTTTAAAAAAAATAAATAAATAAAAACGTTTTCCACCGGAGTACCTCTTTAATGCTGGTTATAATAGTGATCAAGGCGCATTAAATGTGGAGTTTATACACCGCCAAGTATAAGATTTAAACAACAACAAAGATGTGGTCTCAAATGGCAGGAGGTGCTCAGTAGTGATGAGCGGCATATGCCATCTTCAAATTTGCGATATTTCGCGAACATATGGAAGAATATTAGTCCTATATTCGTGAAATTCACATATTCGATATATTCGCGGTTATTTTCGCATGCGCAAATAACCACGAATATATCGAATATCTGAATTTTGCGAATGTGCGCATGCGGATAACTATCTACCTATATTATCTAACTATCTATCTCCTAATATTCTTTAGTGACGATATTCGCAAATGTGAGGATTTTCGCCTATTCTCATCTTTGCGAAAATTTGCGCTCCAGCAAATAGTATAGGAGCCTTCTTTAGACCACAAGCTGGAAGCAGGGAGGGATGAGATCACTGTGATGTGTTCTGTGGGGGAAAACAAATTTGCGAATATTCGTAATTGCGAATATATAGTGCTATATTCGCGAATATGCGAAATTCGCAATAAATATTTGAATTGCGAATATTCGCGCTCAACACTAGTGCTCAACCCCAAATGCAGTTGTGCATTTATGCTGGGGGAGCAGATCCTGCGCTTGTGGTCCGTTGCTAGGGGCAGTGATAGGTCCCGCGCCACTTGAGAAACCTTGGCGTTGGTGTGCGGGCTCTGGTGTGTCCTTCATATAAGGATATACTGGATAATGTCTCAATTTTAACATCAGTGTTGAGGGTCAGCCATATGTCACTGTTTACATCTACCACAGTAGTTCACCTAAATTCCTATATTATTGTATTATTCTAATTGTTACACATCCACACCGTTTATCTGGTGTAGGATGCCATTGTGGCACTTGTAGTCTTCCCCCATTGTATGCATTTTGTGCTGGGGAACGCCCCTAGCAATGGATCACAAGGGCAGGATCTGCTCCCCCTGCATTTGGGGTTCAGCACCTCCAGCCATTTGAGACCACGTCTTTGTTGATGGACAGAGGTGGCAGCAGAGAGCTCTGTGGTCAGACTGGAAAGAGCTACACAACTTCCAGTAGGGCATACAGCAGCTGATAAGTACTGGAAGGATTAAAGGGGTACTTAAAGGGGTACTACCTATTCAAAGGATAGGGGATAAGATATATGATCACGGGTGTCCTGCCCCTGGGGACCCCTGCGATCTTGGCTCTGGCAAACCTGACATCTGGTGCACGGAGTAAAATTTGCTCCGTGCCAGATGACTGGCGATGTGGGGCGGTGGCTCGTGATGTCATGGCTGCGCCCCGCTTGTGACATCACAGCCACGCCCCCTCAATGGAAGTCTATGGGTGGGGGCGCGGTCGTGACGTCTTGAGCCTCCGGCGCTGTACCTGACGCTCTAAACGAACGCTGGGTGCAGCAGGGAGATTGCCGGGGTCCCCAGCATTGGTCCCCCACGATCAGACATCTTATCCCCTATCCTTTGGATAGGGGATAAGATGTCTAGTGCCGGAGTACCCCATTAATTATCAATCTGTGACCTCCTACATAGTGAGCGCAATCCTCTCCTGAAATACTCTGTGCTGCTGGGGATCTCTGCTCCTTCATTCTGTGAGATCCCGTAAGATCAGCACGCTCCTCTCCTGAAACACTCTGTGCTGCTGGGGATCTCTGCTCCGTCAGTCTGTGAGATCCCGTAAGATCAGCACGCTCCTCTCCTGAAACACTCTGTGCTGCTGGGGATCTCTGCTCCGTCAGTCTGTGAGATCCCGTAAGATCAGCACGCTCCTCTCCTGAAATACTCTGTGCTGCTGGGGATCTCTGCTCCGTCAGTCTGTGAGATCCCGTAAGATCAGCACGCTCCTCTCCTGAAACACTCTGTGCTGCTGGGGATCTCTGCTCCGTCAGTCTGTGAGATCCCGTAAGATCAGTACGCTCCTCTCCTGAAATACTCTGTGCTGCTGGGGATCTCTGCTCCGTCAGTCTGTGAGATCCCGTAAGATCAGCACGCTCCTCTCCTGAAATACTCTGTGCTGCTGGGGATCTCTGCTCCTTCATTCTGTGAGATCCCGTAAGATCAGCACGCTCCTCTCCTGAAATACTCTGTGCTGCTGGGATCTCTGCTCCGTCAGTCTGTGAGATCCCATAAGATCAGCACGCTCCTCTCCTGAAATACTCTGTGCTGCTGGGGATCTCTGCTCCGTCAGTCTGTGAGATCCCGTAAGATCAGCACGCTCCTCTCCTGAAATACTCTGTGCTGCTGAGGATCTCTGCTCCTTCATTCTGTGAGATCCCGTAAGATCAGCACGCTCCTCTCCTGAAATACTCTGTGCTGCTGGGGATCTCTGCTCCGTCAGTCTGTGAGATCCCGTAAGATCAGCACGCTCCTCTCCTGAAATACTCTGTGCTGCTGGGGATCTCCGCTCCTTCAGTCTGTGAGGTCCCGTAAGATCAGCACGCTCCTCTCCTGAAATACTCTGTGCTGCTGGGGATCTCTGCTCCGTCAGTCTGTGAGACCCCGTAAGATCAGCACGCTCCTCTCCTGAAATACTCTGTGCTGCTGGGGATCTCTGCTCCTTCATTCTGTGAGATCCCATAAGATCAGCACGCTCCTCTCCTGAAATACTCTGTGCTGCTGGGGATCTCTGCTCCTTCATTCTGTGAGATCCCGTAAGATCAGCACGCTCCTCTCCTGAAATACTCTGTGCTGCTGGGGATCTCTGCTCCTTCATTCTGTGAGGTCCCGTAAGATCAGCACGCTCCTCTCCTGAAATATTCTGTGCTGCTGGGGATCTCTGCTCCGTCAGTCTGTGAGATCCCGTAAGATCAGCGCGCTCCTCTCCTGAAATACTCTGTGCTGCTGGGGATCTCTGCTCCTTCATTCTGTGAGATCCCGTAAGATCAGCACGCTCCTCTCCTGAAATACTCTGTGCTGCTGGGGATCTCTGCTCCTTCAGTCTGTGAGATCCCGTAAGATCAGCACGCTCCTCTCCTGAAATACTCTGTGCTGCTGGGGATCTCTGCTCCGTCAGTCTGTGAGACCCCGTAAGATCAGCACGCTCCTCTCCTGAAACACTCTGTGCTGCTGGGGATCTCTGCTCCATCAGTCTGTGAGATCTCGTAAGATCAGCACGCTCCTCTCCTGAAATACTCTGTGCTGCTGGGGATCTCTGCTCCGTCAGTCTGTGAGATCCCGTAAGATCAGCACGCTCCTCTCCTGAAATACTCTGTGCTGCTGGGGATCTCTGCTCCGTCAGTCTGTGAGACCCCGTAAGATCAGCACGCTCCTCTCCTGAAATACTCTGTGCTGCTGGGGATCTCTGCACCGTCAGTCTGTGAGATCCCATAAGATCAGCACGCTCCTCTCCTGAAATACTCTGTGCTGCTGGGGATCTCTGCTCCGTCAGTCTGTGAGACCCCGAAAGATCAGCACGCTCCTCTCCTGAAATACTCTGTGCTGCTGGGGATCTCTGCTCCGTCAGTCTGTGAGATCCCGTAAGATCAGCACGCTCCTCTCCTGAAATACTCTGTGCTGCTGGGGATCTCTGCTCCGTCAGTCTGTAAGGTCCCGTAAGATCAGCACGCTCCTCTCCTGAAATACTCTGTGCTGCTGGGGATCTCTGCTCCGTCAGTCTGTGAGATCCCGTAAGATTAGCACGACCCTCTCCTGAAATACTCTGTGCTGCTGGGGATCTCTGCTCCTTCATTCTGTGAGGTCCCGTAAGATTAGCACGACCCTCTCCTGAAATACTCTGTGCTGCTGGGGATCTCTGCTCCGTCAGTCTGTGAGACCCCGTAAGATCAGCACGCTCCTCTCCTGAAATACTCTGTGCTGCTGGGGATCTCTGCTCCGTCAGTCTGTGAGACCCCGTAAGATCAGCGCGCTCCTCTCCTGAAATACTCTGTGCTGCTGGGGATCTCTGCTCCTTCATTCTGTGAGATCCCGTAAGATCAGCACGCTCCTCTCCTGAAATACTCTGTGCTGCTGGGGATCTCTGCTCCTTCAGTCTGTGAGATCCCGTAAGATCAGCACGCTCCTCTCCTGAAATACTCTGTGCTGCTGGGGATCTCTGCTCCGTCAGTCTGTGAGGTCCTGTGAACTCTCCTCTCCTGAAACACTCTGTGCTTCTGTTTCCTTTTATTTCTCTCATTGTCATATGCAGTTCACCAGCACAGGAGGCCGGTGTTTACCGTATCTCGGGGGTATTTTTCATCTTTCCGTCACACTGTCGTTCTATGAATGGAGGGTGACAGGTGTGATGAAGATGCGGCCCAGATCCATCGGTTATAATGTCATTACCCCCCTGCGCACACACAGCGCCTGTATGTTGTCATGACATTAAATCCAATGTTACAGGAGATAATGTAATAAGACAATTTACCTGACAAATGTTCCCCGCGGCTCCTGTTCCTGCAGGCGACATCATCTTCATCATCTCCCACGAATGACACGTCCGCCGCGCACAATCCCATTATTATTATTATTCATCTATATTCAGGGGGAAAGAACATTAGAGTCAACTAAGTTACACTCACTGGACATTTTATTAGGTACACTAGGAACCCCCCCCCCCCCCCAAAAAAAAACAAAAAAAAAAACATATATATATATATCAGTGTTTTCCCAAACAGTTTGCCTCCAGCTGTTGCAAAACTACAACTCCCAGCATGCCTGGACAGCCAAAGGCGGACTCAATGGCTTCCTTAAGGGTCTGTTCACACGTACAGTATCCTGCGCAGATTTGATTCACACGATTTTCTGCTGCAGATCTCAATGTAAACTAAATGACTGAGCACCGCTTCTAATCTGCAGTTACAAATCCTGCGCATCAAATCTGCGCAGGATCCTGTACGCGATGTGTGAATAGACCCGAAAGGGGTATAATTTTTTAAATTATATTTTTCTTCAAATCAACTGGTGCCAGAAAGTTAAACAGATCTGTAAATTACATTTTTTTTTTACTTTAACTTTTTTAACTCTTTCAGCTGCTTCATGCTCCACAGGAAGTTGTGTAGTTCTTTCCAGTCTGACCACAGTGCTCTCTGCTGACACCTCTGTCCATCACCCCCCCCCCCCTCCATCTTAATGCCCTTGTGCCAATAACATCCCCCCCTCCCATACACTTACTTTTTACTTCTTTTTTTTTTCTTTTTTAACATTACCCGGCCTGTTTGGGTATACAGCGCGTCCTCCTGCGCTGTGCGGCACCTCCACGCAACATCAGGGGACATCACACGTCTGCCTGGTAACCACGCAGCTCCCGTAAAGTAGCCTCGGGCAGAGCTGCGGCCGCGGTACTTTACAGAGAGTTGCTGCAGCCATTCCCCGCAATGCCTGGCCGGTACTTGTCAGCGCCTTGACGCTCCCCCGCACAACCCGTGGCGTACCACCGGTTGAGAACCCCTACCATAGAGAATAAATGGAGCACTGGCTACACGTGCACTGAGGATGTCTGACCTCTGTTCTGGGGATAGAAAGAGAGACCACCAGTCAACTAAGCTGAATAGGGTGGGGAAGAAGTTGGAGACTCCGCCTCCCAGACACCTCCCTAGTGCCAGGAGTTGGTGAGAAGTTATAAAAAATAACAATAATTTTAAAAAAATCCAGAAGTTCAGTTTTTTTTAGTCATCGTTCATAGAAAAAATGAAAAAGTTGTATGAACCCAAAAATTGTAGCACTGAAAATAATAAAATAATGCGAAGAAGCCATTTATATCACAAAGGGGATAAGCTGTTCCCCTATTGTATTCCTGAGATCACATGACCGTGTCAGATATTAATCTCACAGAAGCTTCATTGTCCCACATCTGTATATAACACATATAACACACAAGACGTAAGGGCCGATGGAGCCGGGTCAAGGGTCAGGGTTTTCCTATTTCCTCCTTGGTGCAGAATCCCAGAGAGACATTGTATCTGTCCCTGAAATATACAGATAAAAGCCTCACCATGATAGGTCGGAGGAGTCTGGAGGAGGAGGAGGTCAGAGGAGTCTGGAGGAGGATAGAGGAGTCTAGAGGAGGATAGCGGAGTCTGAAGGAGGAGGACAGAGGAGTCTGGAGGAGGAGGAGTCTGGATAAGGAGGACAGAAGAGTCTGGAGGAGGAGGACAGAAGAGTCTGGATGAGGATAGTAGAGTCTGGAGGAGGAGGATAGAGGAGTCTGGAGGATAGAAGAGTCTAGAGGAGGACAGAGGAGTCTGGAGGAGGAGTCTGGAGAAGGAATCTAGAGGAGGAGGTCGGAGGAGTCTGGAGGAGGATAGAGGAGTCTAGCGGAGTCTGAAGGAGGAGGACAGAGGAGTCTGGAGGAGGTGGAGAGAGGAGTCTGGAGGAGGAGGACAGAGGAGTCTGGAGGAGGAGGACAGAAGAGTCTGGATGAGGATAGTGGAGTCTGAAGGAGGAGGACAGAGGAGTCTGGAGGAGGAGGATAGAGGTGTCTGGAGGACAGAAGAGTCTGGAGAAGGACAGAGGAGTACGGAGGAGGAGTCTGGAGGGGGCAGAGGAGTCTGGAGGAGGAGGAGGAGACTGGAGGAGGAAGAGGAGGAGTCTGGAGGGGACAGGAGTCTGGAGGAGAAAGAGGAATATTAAGGGGACAGAAGGAGGACAGAGGAGTCTGGAGGAGGACAGAAGAGTCTGGAGGAGGACAAAAGAGTCTGAAGGAGGACAGAGGAGTCTGGAGGAGGACAGAGGAGGAGTCTGGAGGGGACAGGAGTCTGGAGGAGAAAGAGGAATATTAAGGAGACAGAAGGAGGACAGAGGAGTCTGAAGGAGGACAGAGGAGTCTGGAGGAGGACAGAAGAGTCTGGAGGAGGACAGAAGAGTCTGAAGGAGGACAGAGGAGTCTGGAGAAGGACAGAAGAGTCTGGAGGAGGACAGAAGAGTCTGAAGGAGGACAGAGGAGTCTGGAGAAGGACAGTAGAGTCTGGAGGAGAAAGAGGAATATTAAGGAGACAGAAGGAGGACAGAGGAGTCTGAAGGAGGACAGAGGAGTCTGGAGGAGGACAGAAGAGTCTGGAGGAGGACAGAAGAGTCTGAAGGAGGACAGAGGAGTCTGGAGAAGGACAGTAGAGTCTGGAGGAGGACAGAAGAGTCTGGAGGAGGACAGAGGAGTCTGGAGAAGGACAGTAGAGTCTGGAGGAGGACAGAAGAGTCTGGAGGAGGACAGAGGAGTCTGGAGGAGGACAGAATAGTCTGGAGGAGGACAGAAGAGTCTGAAGGAGGACAGAGGAGTCTGGCAGTCACTTGTTTTCCTCTCCTCATTGAGAACACATGTCATCTCTGCGGAGCCAAGTGTATGGGGAGGACAAGGGGAATTGCTTTAGGCCAAACAATCTCTGGTCACCTTAGGGACAGTTTTGGATTCTATCCAGCGCTTACAAAAGGGAGATCATTAGAGCTGTGAAAATTTAGAAAATAAAAATGTAAGGGCTGTGGCCCCTACTGATGTGGGTCATTATACATCCACAAGGTTCTCTGGGCTTTATTATATTTATTATTCCTACATCATCAAAATTTAGGCCCGTAACATATTTACCTCTACATCCCGCTCCATATCCGCAGCACCCGGCTGCTTTCAGCAAAAAAATGATAGGGGTCAGAACAGCACATGGTTAAGCATATCCCTTTTTTTCTTTAGGGTCTATTCACACGTACAGTATTCTGCGCAGATTTCGTGTTCAGTCATTGAGTTTACATTGAAATCTGCAGCAGAAAATCTTGGGCATCAAATCTATGCAGAATACTGTACATGTGAATAGACCCTAGAGAGCACCTCTCATGATCTTGTTAAATTATATAATCCTCCCAGGTCACTGCCCCATCATGATAAACCACCTCCTGCCTTTACGTTTATTATTTTTCCGTTTTCTACCTTGATATTGTTCTGTATTTTCTTCTCAGTCAGATTCACAGACCGGGAAGGGGCGTTCCCCAGCAGGTGTGACATCATCTGAAGCCATACAGGGGAGAACTTCCTCCCTCACTCTGCTACACACAGCCCAGAGCAGTTCAGTGTGAGATGAGCTATGACTGGCTAAGGCCACACACACCCCTCTCAGCATTTCCTGATTTTGGACTTCGGCCAGGCCAGCAGGAGTCCAAAGTCTGGGCAAGAGAGACGGAGAAATGTGCTCTGGACAAGTAGGGAGACACCTAGTGGCAGCTTTTTTTAAACACAAATAAAACATAGAAAACTTCATTTGTTTTAAACAAAGTACATTAGAAAGATTTTTTATTTACCATAAGGAGTTCAACAGCAAGAATTAGTTTTAATGAAAGTGCCCATTTAAGTTTTAATTCCTTTTAATCTAGAAAATCATAATTAAATATGGTTGTAATTGTACTGACCTGAAGAATCAAGAAACCTGTAAGTTTGACCCAAGGTTTAAAAAGACCAACCCCCACCCTAAAATAAGCAAAAGTGCATTTTTTTTTCAATCTTACCTCACTAATAATATTTTCAGCTTTGCTGCATATTTTATAGAAAAATTAAGTCTGTCACTACAAAATACAATTGGTCCCACAAAAAACAAGCCTCGTATGGGTCTAGACCAGGGGTCTCAAACTGTGGCCCTGCAGATGTTGAAAAACTTTAACTCCCAGCATGCCTGGACATGGCCGGACAACAGTGGGCTGCAGCCTCCAGCAACATCGGCCTCCTGCAACATCTGGAGGGCCACCAGTATGAGACCCCTGGTCTAGGTGGAAAAATAAAAGATTTATGGCTATTATAAGATGAGGGGGAAAAAGGTAAAAAGGCATATATTACAAATTTCCTGAATTGTTAAAGGGGTTCTCCGGTGCTCTGGCGTTCTGAATATTTCCTTCAGAACACTCGGAGCCGGAGGCCGTGATTGTGATTTCACAGCCACGCCCCTCATGACATTATGTATTAACCTCTTAAGGACGCAGGGCCCCGCATCACACCGGGTCGGTCCCGGCTGCTATTGATAGCCTGGACCCTGGGCTAATAGCGCGTGGCACAGATCGTTGTGTCGCGCGCTATTAACCCTTAAGACGCGGCGATCAAAGTTGATCACCGCATCGAAAACGAAAGTAAAAGCTTCCCGGCAGCTCAGTCGGGCTTATCGGGTCTATCACAATAAAATCGCGATGGGAGCTATAGCACTGCAAAAAAAAAGGGAAAAAAATTAAGTTAATAAAGGTAATTTAACCCCTTCCCTAATAAAAGTTTTAATCACCCCCCCCCCTTTTCCCATAAAAAAAACTGTGTAAATATAAATAAACATATGTGGTATCGCCGCGTGCGTAAATGTCCCAACTATAAATAATATATCGTTAATTAAACCGCACGGTCAATGGCGTATGCGCAAAAAAATTCCAAAGTCCAAAATAGCGTATTTTTGTTCACTTTTTATATCATAAAATTTTTTAGAAAAAGCGATCAAAAAGTCCGATCAATGCAAAAATGGTACCAATAAAAACTTCAGAACACGGCGCAAAAAATTAGCCCTCAAACCGGCCCGTACGTCTAAATTTTCCTGCATGTAGTTATGATTTTTTTCAGAAGTACGACAAAATCAAACCTATATAAGTAGGGGATCATTTTAACCGTCTGGACCTACAGAATAAATATAAGGTGTGCAGTAAAAACCTCTAGACGCGTTTCAGGGTACTTTGTATGTTGACCCTTTCCTCAGTAGGGATATTCTCTACTGAGGAAAGGGTCAACATACAAAGTACCCTGAAACGCGTCTAGGAGGTTTTGACTGCACTGATACCGCAACAGAGAAATTATCGCATTAATACCGCAGGCTACAGCAGGATCCTACCGTTTATCGGCGGCGCCTCTGGGTCTGTGGCAGGCAGACCAGCCGCCGGTGCGCATGTCAGCGCACACTAGCCTCTTCGGGACGGACAGCAAAAATATCTCTAAAATCTTGCACATCCATCTCCTTGAGCCGGTAAATATCAATACATGCTGACCATACACATGTGATGGCGGACTGTGATAATAAACTGATCCTTTGCTAACAGACTATACATCTGCCGGATTATCAGATCAGAGACTCTCTGCGGTATTGCAATATTCTCTAAAGTTTTTATTGAAGTTTTATAACAATTTTCCTCCCCACAAGGGCCCTGTGTAAGGAGGCATTTTTTGTTACATTGTACAAGTGGTCCCTCAAGTTACAATATTAATTGGTCCCAGGACGGCCATTGTATGTTGAAACCATTGTATGTTGAGACCAGAACTCTATGGAAACCTGGTAATTGGTTCTGAAGCCACCAAAATGTCATCCAAAAATAGGAAAAAGTGAGAATTAAAGAAAAATAAGTAGATAACTAATATAGATAAAGCAAATCCTTACATATAAAAGTAAGAAAGATCTGCTGGGAGCTGTAATCATTGTCTATGTCAGTGTTTCCCAAGCAGGGAGCCTCCAGCTGTTGCAAAACTACAACTCCCAGCATGCCCGGACAGCCAAAGGCTGTCCGGGCATGCTGGGAGTTGTAGTTTTGCAACAGCTGGGGCACCCTGCTTGGGAAACACTGGTCTCTGTAGAGGACAGGAGCTTCTTCGGGGTCCTGTACAGTACACAGTGTCCTAAAAAAGTAATGGAGCTGCCCTCACCTGGTGTCCAAAGGAGCAGCTAATCCTGGTACAGGTAAAGAGTACAGAACATGTGATACCTCCCTGTACTGTTGGGGGTGCTACCAGACACCAGTCAGTGCATACACTTCAGTAATACAGGTAAAGAGTACAGAACATGTAATACCTCCCTGTACTGTAGGGGGCGCTACCAGACACCAGTCAGTGCATACACTTCAGTAATACAGGTAAAGAGTACAGAACATGTAATACCTCCCTGTACTGTAGGGGGCGCTACCAGACACCAGTCAGTGCATACACTTCAGTAATACAGGTAAAGAGTACAGAACATGTAATACCTCCCTGTACTGTAGGGGGCACTACCAGACACCAGTCAGTGCATACACTTCAGTAATACAGGTAAAGAGTACAGAACATGTAATACCTCCCTGTACTGTAGGGGGCGCTACCAGACATCAGTCAGTGCATACACTTCAGTAATACAGGGGTTTTACAAGTGAATGCCCATTCTGATTGGTCGGTTCTTCCAGCCATTGACACGTTTCACAGATCTGGACTGTCTGTACATTGTATGTCGAGTCTGGTTTCAACTTACAATGGTCCAGAAAAGACCATTGTATGTTGAAACTATTGTATGTTGAGGCCATTGTAAGTTGAGGGATCTCTGTATATGATATTAGTTTATTTTATTAGCGGTATCTTTTTATATGAATAAATACAATTTTGTTCACATCATAAATTTGAAGCACAGTTCTAATTATTTAACCATCATGTATCAGCTCATCCTGGTATTAGTCTAGAGGTGAATGGTTCCTATTTGCTTTTACTGAAAGTTGTTTTATTGTACTTTGTGGTGTAAGTACTATCCATTCATACCTCGACTAATTTTTTGTGAGCTGCACTCCACTATTTCCTTTCCTTTTAGATTTGTAAATTACTTCTATTAAAAAATCTTAATCCATTCAGTACTTATGAGCTGCTGAAGTTGAGTTGTTCTTTTCTGTGCTCTCTGATTACACGTGTCTCGGGAACCGCCCAGTTTAGAATCAAATCCCCATAGAAAACCTCTTCTACTCTCTGCAGTTCCCAAGACAAGCAGAGATGTCAGCAGAGAGCACTGTTGCCAGACAGAAAACAACAACTCAACTTCAGTAGCTGATAATTATTGAAAGAATTAAGATTTTTTAATAGAAGTAATTTACAAATCTGTTTAATTTTCTGGAGCCAGCTGATATATATATATATATACAGCAACAGGTCCATATAATAGTTTGGAATCAATAGTGCTGGCCAACTTATTCTTTATTAATATTAATTGGTTCTGGGACAACCATTGTATGTTGAAACCATTGTATGTTGAGACCAGAACTCTATGGAAACCTGGTAATTGGTTCTGAAGCTCCAAAATGTCATCCAAAAATAGGAAAAAGTGAGAATTAAAGAAAAATAAGTAGATAACTAATATAGATAAAGCAAATCCTTACATATAAAAGTAAGTAAAATCTGCTGGGAGCTGTAAATCACTGTCTATGTCAGTGTTTTCCAAGCAGGGAGCCTCCAGCTGTTGCAAAACTACAACTCCCAGCATGCCAGGACAGCCTTTGGCTGTCCGAGCATGCTGGGAGTTGTAGTTTTGCAACAGCTGGGGCCACTCTGCTTGGGAAACACTGGTCTATGTAGAGGACAGTACACACAATGTCCCAAAAAAGTTATAGAGTCACCCTCACCTGGTGTCCAAAGAAGCAGGTAACCCTGGTACAGGTAATGTGTACAGAACATGTAATACCCCCCTGTACTGTAGGGGGCGCTACCAGACACCAGTCAGTGCATACACTTCAGTAATGCAGGGGTTTTACAAGTAAAATGCCCATTCTGATTGGTCGGTTCTTCCAGCCATTGACACGTTTCACAGATCTGGACTGTCTGTACATTGTATGTTGAGTCTGGTTTCAACTTACGATGGTCCAGAAAAGACTATTGTATGTTGAAACTATTGTATGTTGAGGCCATTGTAAGTTGAGGGATCACTGTGTGTATATATATATATATATATAAGTTTTTTTCCTGGAATACCCCTTTAATTCTACAGGTTTTCAGTCTTGCTTGATAGAAAACTAGAATCATGCTGCCCCCTTATGGTCAACATAAGGAATTACTCATTACTGTACTCCGTACAGGCAGCATAGGATGCTGATAAGCTGGGAATAAGCGGTGAACGTCACCGTATGCGGACATTACTGCGCCATTGCTGTTTGCTGGTATCGTCCCTGCACGCAAAGCGACTTTTTCTTGTTCCTATATAGTTTGATGGATGGAGAAACTGAGCAGAATACTGACTACTGGGAACCTGGGATGAGTTTTCCCTTATAGCAGTGTTTCACAACCAGGGGGTGCCTGCAGCTGTTGCAAAACTACAGCCTTTGGCTGTCCGGGCATGCCGGGGTTGTAGTTTTGCAACAGCTGCAGGCAGTGGGAAACACTGCCTTATAGATAGAAGCTGTCGTGCAACCCTGATAGCCGGAAATGCATACAGGGCACATTCACTGGTTTGGCATAGTTACCAACATGCAAGCATTTTTTGTCAGGGACACTTTGGCGAGGTCTAGCAGAGTGCGGCTTCTTGGGGGGCGGGCTTTGTGGCTTTGGCTCTTCATGGGCGGGGTTTGCAAGAATATACTTATTTTTCCCACAAATATTCTCTTTATATTGTCCGCACTATAGTGAACTTCCAGTTACGTTATAGAAGAAGATGGCAGCACTCACCAGATAAGTTGCAGAAATTCTTCATTATTATAATGTGCAGACAAAGAACATCTAGTGCGGCCGGACACGGACACCAACCTTCGTTCAGTGAGATAGGTGACAGCTGTTGCGCATGTGTAGAGCACGCTTCCACCTATGTACTCTTCAGGTGACGTCAAACAGAAGTAAGCTTACAGATTAAAACAAAAGTGCAGTGACATGTTAACAACAAAAATCTGTAAATGTAAAACAAGTCGCAGGAATACGCTGTAGTCGAGGTTCTCAGAATCCAGTGTGCTTCAGCTTGAAGGAGGGCTCTATGTCTATCTTGACCTTATTTAATATTGACCCTTTCAATGCCATGAAAGACTAGACTACTAGGATCACTATTATGTGCTTCGTTTAGATGACTAATTAAACGTGGCGCACCTTTTTTTTTGGATCGGAGGGAGTAAACATGCTCACGGAACCTGATATTCATGGGTCTTTTCATGCTTCCTATACAGTGACCCCCCGACCTACGATGGCCCCGACATACGATCATTTCAGCATACGATCACTCTCAGCGGCCATCGCATGTTGAAGGCAGCATCAACATACGATCCTTTTGTATGTCGGGGCCATCGCATAAACGGCTATCCGGCAGCGCAGACTGCTTCAGCTGCCACCGGATAGCTGTTTACGGTGCCCCATGTGGTCCGCTGACGATCACTTATCTGTCCTCGGGGCTCCGCCGCGTCCTCTTCGGGATCCCCTGCATCGTCGGCGTTCTCCACCATCGTCATCACGTCGCTGCGCACGCCGTCCCGTCATCCAATAGGAGCGGCGTGCGTAGCAACGTGATGGCGGCGACGGAGAGCAAGGATGCCGGGGAAGCAGAGGCCTTGCCAGAGCGTCGGGGACACCCCGGGGATACGGTGACAGCGATGGAAGGCGACATCCAGGGCAGCGGCGACGAGCGGTGACGGTCCAGAGCGGCGGGGACATGCGAGTATAACCTCCAATACCAGTGGTCTTCAACCTGCAGACCTCCAGATGTTGCAAAACTACAACTCCCAGCATGCCCGGACAGCCGTTGGCTGTCCGGGCATGCTGGGTGTTGTAGTTTTGCTACATCTGGAGGTCCGCAGGTTGTACACTACTGTCCTATACTTTACATTGCACGGATCCCTCAACATACGATGGTTTCAACAAACAATGGTCCATTTGGAACGGATTACCATCATATGTTGAGGGACCACTGTATAGAAGTGCCCACATTTACAGGTGATCGCATAAACTACCCAAGGGGTGCGACAAGTTATGAGATCATGTAGAGTTATTTTACAACCTCCGATCCAAAAAACTTTTCCGGCTAAAATATATGCGGAGACATTTATCATCGTTGCTTTGGTTAGCAAGTTCTGTAGTCATTTTTTTCTTGCAATTTTTTTGCTTATGTATGACATATTTATCATACTATCACAGGGCGTTAAAAACCAAGAAATCACTTCTAAATACCATTTTTTTAGCACACATAAGCAAAAACCAAATAACGACTACAGAACACCACTATGCGGCTTTGAAAAAAAATGTGCATATATATATATATATATATATATATATATATATATATATATATATATGTATATATAATGCGTGTGTGTTTATTACATTTTTTACAGTTTTTTCTCCCTAAATGTACTTACTCATTTATTTATTTTTTTGTTACTTCTTCTACAGATCCGTGTATCCTGTGGACTCCTTCGGA